>NW_016107899.1:802983-825932 GCF_001604975.1 Cebus imitator
TCTCATTTTCTCTTTTTTATTTCTTGCTTTTCTGTGTGGTACTTGAACTTTTGGTAGAATTCCATTTTTATTTCTTCCTAATATATTTGAGTATATTTCTTTGTATAGCTTTTTTTCTTGTTGTTCTATATTACCATATACATACATAACTTTCCACAGCTTACTGGTGTTGACATTTGATCACTCTGAATAATGTATAGATATTACTTCCACATAGATCCTTTTACCCTCCCTAGTTAAAAAAAAATAAATTGTCTTAAGTATTCCCTGTGCATATAAAGAACACCACATCAGATGGTGTTATAAGTTTTGCTTCAACCATAAAGTATTATTAAAGTAACTCATTAAATGATAGTCTATTATCTTTATTTCTATTTTTTACCCTTTTCATTGTTCTTTTTCTTTGCTAAAAGTTTCAGCCCTCTTTTGTTATCATTTTCTTTCTGTTTGGGGCATTTCATTTAGCCAGTAACAAATTTTCTTAGTTTTTCTCTGTGTGAGAATTTCCTCTTCATTCATCAAGGATAGTTTGTCCACATATATAATTCACAGTTGACAGCTCTTTTCTTTCAGCATGTGAAGATTATTGTATTAATTCTTCCTGGCCTCCATAGTTTCAGATGAGAAATCTGCTGTTATATGAATTGCTGTTCTTTTATAAGTTGTGTGTCATTTCTCTTTGATTTTTTTTTAACTCCTTAATTATTAGCAATTGATTATGATGTGTTTTTATGTAGATTCGGTTTATCATATTTAGGTTTTTCTGAGGTTTTAAAATCTTTAGGCTTATGCATTTTATTAAATTTGGGAGGTTTTTGGTCTCATTCTCCTTATTCCTATCCTTGGGGACTTCCATAGTATGAATGGTAGATCTTTGGTTTTAGAGTCTGTTTTCTCTCTGTTGTTCAGACTGAATAAATTCTATTGGTTTACCTTCAGGTTCACTGAGTGTATCATCTATCATCACTAGACTACCATTAAATTCATTGAGTACTTTTAAAACACTTTGGTTGTTATATTTTTCAATTTGTAATTTTTATTTGGTTCTTTTTTATAACTTCTTTTTTTTGCTGAAGTTTTTGTATTTGTTTTGAGATAATTTATAATTGATTGTTAAAACATTTTCATCATGGCTGGTTTAAAATACTTGTCTAATAATTCCAACTTCTAATTCATCTCTGCATTTCATTAGTTAATTGTCTTTTCTCATTGAAGTTGTGTCCTATTGGTTTTTGGTGTGATATGTGATTTTTGATGGCATCCCGGACATTTTGTTTATTATGTTAGTAGACTCTCATCTGATTGAAATTTTCTGTTTTAGCAGGCAGTCCCCCTGTTTAAGTTTGGTATGTACATTGTGGCCTGCTATTGGCTCTCGTTTCACATCAGTTTAGTTTTCAAAATGCTTTCAGTGCTCTTCTGGTATGACTCATTCCTATGGCACTTCTGGGGGCCCCTTTACATCTCTGTTGGTGCTGCCCTGGAGAGATGAAAGGCGCCTCTCTGGGTTGCCTTGTATTGCTGGCTCATCTTCTGTTACTGGGGGACAGAAGCTCAGGAGCTGCTGGGCCTTGGCCTCCTTAAGTAACCGAGCAGAGGGCAGGGCAATGCAGGGTGCTACTGATGCTGGTCTTGCAGATGAAGTGGCCTACTGGTTCCCTGGTTCCAGAGCAGAATTAGGGGCTTCCCATCAGGATTATCTTGGGCTTCCCCTTTCCTAGGTTTTTTTTTTTTTTTAAACTAGTGAGAGCAGGCTTTGAAAGCTTTTTAATCTATGCCTGTTAGGGGTTCTGAGTTGCAGGCCTGTCCTGTCTGACCCCTTAGAAAACCTAGGGAACCTCCTCCTTTCTCCTCGAGTCTTAAAATCCCTAGTTAGCTCACCTCCTCCTTTTCAGAGTTGAGAGTTCTTCTTTTTTTAAAATCACTGTCTGTGTTATAATTCCCAGGATTATTCAGCTGCATTTAGGAGATCAGTAGGGAAAAGTGGTATGTACCGTCTTCTTCCAGACCCCAAAAGCTTAAATGGATTTTGAAATATAGATCAATCTTTCACATTTGCAATGTCACAGCAAGAATTGCTGTGACAACTACAGTTTGAGCTAAAAAAATATATATCCACTGCGTATTTGTGTGGGAATGGAGAGCTAATTTCTTATGTTAAATTTTAACAACACAAGAAGTGTATAAAGTATATTGACATTTACTTGTGATTCAACAATATTAGTTGTTGACAAAATGAGTTTATCACATTGTAAGTGTTATATGTAAGTGCTGTTTTGTCATTTTAGGTTGAATTTGTCAAGAAACATGACCAAATCTGCAGCAAAAGCTAATTTCCAAAACCATTCAGTGTTTGATGATGGTGGTCGAGGGTGTTTCTACCAACGACTGAAAACACAAAATCCATTCCTAGCTCGGGCCATACTCCAACAGACAGAGGCCTTCGTCTGCCTATTTCTGCTCTGCAACAACTTTTTCCAGGGCTATGCTGGTAAATGTTTAACTGTGAGGTCTCTGGGGAACAGAAGCCCTGGTTTGTAGGGTTTACTGGCTTCTGTGGTGGAAATACTCCCACTATAGCTGATCTCAAGCTGCCGATGCGACCTCACTGAATGAGGGATTGTGAGAGGTGCACCATCCGCTCTCTCGAGCAGTTGTGGGCAGCCTTCAGCAGACCATGGCCTGCGAAGACCTTAGGAGACCCTGTAAGGAAACTTCAGCTTCTATGCCACACACATTGAATTGCTGCAGTGGGCATCATATTTGGATAATTGTTCACCTAGAGTGCCCCCACCTTTTAAAAAGAGGCATACATACGGAAACGTTGTTTTCTGCACGATTTCATTTTAATGGAACAGAACAGGGGAAAAAATAAATCAGATTTTTACTTTTCTGCACTGGCCCGAAAAACTGGTTCAACCAATCCCACTCTTTTCTTTATAAACAAATATTTACTTTCGGAATGACAGTCCCTGCACCCTGTGTAGTAGTTAATACCATTCATTAAATGATGTTTCTTTCTGTTATTTACAGAGGCATTAGCCTGGCTTGGGTTTCTGAAAACATGGCAACTCTTGTTTTAAATATCTTTGTGGTGGCATTTGTTAATACATCAGTGATAAAGAAATCCACTTCTTTGCTAGTTAAAGCTGTGTAGTCAGCTGTTTGCTTCCTTGCTCGTGAATAGACACTGTGCCGACACGTGGCCAGCTGGGGCATTCTCTTGTGGAACATGTTTGCTATGACTGGCTCTCTCCAAATACTTCCCCATTCCTGAGCTCCCTGCCTCTTCCTGTGGCCTGTCACCTGCACCCCGCTAAGGTACTGCCACTGTGTCTGATACCCCAGAGGGTAGGCCAGGTAGGGTATGGGACACTTCCTGTGCCTTCCTGCCCAAATCAAACGGACCTCTCTGGTGTCTCAGGCCACTGAGGCCTCCATGGCAGAGAAAGGATCCAGGACCAAGGGACAAGGACAAAGGGGTCTCTGCCTCCAAGGTAACTGTATGATTAAAAGAGAACCTCTGCTCTCGGTGGTTCATCTTGCAGTGGCAGAGTGTCTGGGACTGGACAGGCTAGTGACACAGCTCCTTCATCAGGATTCTCAAAGCAACTGGGACTTCATTTGCCCACAAGGCTGCTGATCTGAAGCTTGGCGCAAATGATTCAGTAAAGTGAAGGTGTCTTCCTTTGCCTTGCTGAGGGACTGCTTGCCTCATGGGACCAAAACAGAGCTTGGTCCCGGAAAAGAGGAGGCTGCCTTTTACCCTCATGCTGCTGCTCACCCAGGATGCTGCCAGCTCTTTCATATTGTCTTTTTATTTTCGGAAATGGGCAGAGCCCCATCTGTGGGACAGGGATTTAAAAGCTGTCTACTAAACCCCTTTGTTCCCCGCTCTTCAGAATGCTGAGGGGCTCTCTGTGGTTTAGATGGGAAGAGGGTGGTGGGCATGGCAGGGAGGCCTGGGAGTCCTCATGCAGGTGGCTGCCCGTGATGCTCCATCTCACCCTGAGATACAGCTACCTCCCTGGGGGACTGATGATTGACATGTGTAAATGGAGGGTCCTTTGTTGTTCTTAAGGGTGTATTGCCCAGAGGGAATCTTCCCACAGAGAAGTGCTACACTCCTCAGGAAGGATCAGTGGTTTAGTTCCTAATGATGTTAGTTCATCCCGTTCCTTACAGAAGACCACGGGGCAGAGGGAAAGGGAAGCGGGGCACAGAGGGGATGGGGTGCCTGAGCTGGCAGAGGACAGACGGGAGAGCTCTGTGGTTGGCTCATCCAGTTGCTTCCAGCCAGCCCCTGGAGGAGTGAAAAGCTGTCTCAGCCATAACTTCACCAGAGGGCTACTGGATGGAGCGCCGACTCACCAGGAGGATGGTAGCTTTATGTCCTCTCAGGGGACTCTTGTTTCAAAGGATGCAGCTTTCATTTAATTGAAACAGATTCTTGACTCAGTAGAGTTGCAGCTTCTTTCTCTAGCATTTAGTACAGTAAAGTATCAAAGAGCAGAAAGGTAGAATAAGAGTTAATGGAAAAAGAAAGATTGCGCTCTGAGAGGTGTGCAATCATCAGTATTTTCAGCACCTTCTGTGGTTTCTTTCATATAACTGTGTGTGGAGATTTCTTATTCAGAAACAATGATTCTGAGGCATTGCAGGATCCTCATTTATCAAGGGAAAGCTGACTCACACTCAGAGTGCTGTGCTTGGGAAAGAGAGCCGACTTTTATGAGAGCCTCCTTTGAGGTAGGAGCTTTGCCTGAAGTTCTCATTTAATCTTCACTATCTCAGTCAGCTCAGGCTGCCATAACAAAATACCGTGAACTACGCGACTTACACAACAGACATTTATTTCTCAGCGTTCTGGAGACTCAGAAGTTGAACCAAGATCAAGATGCCGGCAGATGTGGTGTCTGGCAGGGGCCCCTCCCTGGCTCATGGCCACCTTCTTGCTGGGTCCTCCTATGGCAGGCAGCAGGTGAGCTCTGGTCTCTCTTGGTATGAGGCCACCAGTCTCTCCCTATCAGGACCCCACTGCGATGACCTCATTTAACCTTCCTTACCTCCTAAAAGCCCTGTCTCCACATATAGTTGCAGGGGGGTTAGGGCTTCAATATATGAATTTTTTGGGGACACAATTCAGTCCCTAACACTCTTTTTGGAGGTAAACTGTATTTTGCAAAAGTTGCAGAAAAGGAAACCGGGCCCAGAGAGATGAAGTTGTGTGCTCAGCCTCCTGTCACAAAGTGGTGGCTGGGCTGGATCAGGCCAGAGCGCATTCTCCCAGGGCACCCTGCTCAGCCCAGAGGTGGGGCTACATCAGAAGGATGGGCACGGTGGGGGCTGCCTTCAGGGTGTCACTCACTTTGCTCCAATAGAAGCAGGAATCAGCCTGAAAGCATGAATTCCCCTATTCTTAAAAGAGGGCAGGCCCAATTTTCTTCTCTCCATTGGAGTTTGGTGAGCTGAAAGGCAAAATTCTGAAAATACTAATAATTGTCTTGGAAACGCAAGTCGTGATTGTGGGTTCCATCCATTACTAGCGTGGGTCCTTACAAGGAGAGGTGCTAAGATGCTCACCACAGACCCCATGTCATAGTCCCTTTGTTTGGCTTTACAAAGTGCCCAAGACTGGGTAGCACATAAGGAATGGAAATGTATTTCACAGCCTAGTGCTAGAGGCTGCAAAGTCCACCAGCGAAGTGAGAGCTATGGTGTCTGCTGAGAGCTGCTCTCTGCTTCCAGGATGGTGCCTTGCTGCTGTGTCCTCACCGTGTGGAAGGGGTGGAAGGGCAGGGGGTGACCTCTCTCTGAAGCCTCTTTTATAAGGATACTAGTCCCATTCATCACAATGCAGCCCTCATGACTGAATCGCCTCCCCAAAGTCCCTACCTCCTAATACTACCATCATGGGGGATAAGTTTCAACATGAATTTCTGAGGGGACACATGTTCAAACCCTAGCATTGTGCAGTCAGAAATTCCCATTTAAGTGGATGTAAATGGCCTAAAAGAAAAGCATGCAGTTTCTTTAGCATTAGCATTTATGGTGTTATTTTATTTTTATTTGTAATTTTTGAGACGGGACCTTGCTCTGTGTCCAGGCTGGATTGCAGTGAGGTGATCACTGCTCACACAGCCACAAACCCCTGGGCTGAAGCCAGCCTCCCAAGTATCTGTGTACCACTACAGTTGTCTAATTTAAACAACTTTTTTGGGGAGAGGCAAAGTCTTACTGTGTTTCCCAAGCTTATCTCAAACTTCTGGCCTCAAGTGATCCTCCTGCCTCGGCCTCCCAAAGTGCTGGGATTAGCAGGTGTGAACCACCACACCCGGCCTGGAGTTATTTTCTAAAAGCGCATAATCCTCTCATGAATTCTGAGAGACGATTAATATCTCCATTTTCCTTAGAGAAAGCAGAGGCTCCCCCAGGTGAATGACATAGAACAGCCATAAGAACTCGTGATGGAGCCAGGACGCCAACTCAGGCCCCCCACTGGAAGGTGCTCACCTGTGCTGTGTTATTCTCTAGCCTCGCCTGGCGTCAGGGGTGTCAGAGTGCAGCTGTCAAAATGTCCCTCAAGCTGCTTCTGCCTTTGCTTTCAGTCATTCGTGTACCATTCCCTCATTAAATGTGTATGAAGCACCTATGGTGCCCGGTGCTGTCTGGGCACCGCTGATAAGGGAGTGAGCAGAAGGGCGCTGTGGCCAGATCTCAGGCATGAATTCCTTCCGGGAGGCCGGCATGGCGGCGATCTGGTCACATGAGCCTTGGAGCAGGCCCAGTGTGGCTGTTTTCCCTGTTTTATTTAATTTTATCATATTCATTTCATTTATTTTAGGACAAATGCCCCAAATCAGGCTGCTTGAGTAGATAGTGCCTCAGAAGAAGCTAATTATAAAGACTGAGCGGTCATACATTTGCAGGATATGCTGCTGTAATCAAAAGAATGTAGCTAATCTGACACACATTTCAGGATGTACATAGTCATTATTGTGATGCATGGTAATCAGGCCTGAGTGAGCAGCAGTTAACCAGGATCACTATAATCAGTGAGGCTTTACAGTCATCTTCCAATGTTTCCCCTTCTCTCATTAGGTCTCTAGACCTCAGCTCTGGTGTCAACCCAGCTTTGCGGGTACAACGTGTGGCTCACACGTGGACATGCAGTATGCGGAGAAGGCCCAGCTCTTCGTCTCTGCTCTGTCAGCTGGGCCTTCCTGGCCCCAGCGAACCTGCTCAGGCCCTGCCCCACCTCTGCCTGTACCCCATGAGTCCCCAAGTTCTTCCTCCCGACTATCTAGGCAGCCTTCAAGGCCTCATCCCAAGGTCGATGGTGCAGGAAGAAGAGGCGTCTGGGCCTGTGGACCTAGTGCCACCCTCTCCATCTTAGGAGAAGCGCTGCCCCAGCACCGTCGGCTCTCAGATCCAGGCACGCAGAAATCTTGAAGTGATTTTAGGTGTAAGGAGGATTTATCCAAAAATCTTCCCCTCAAACCAGACATTCCTTTAACAAGACACAAAGCTTCCATTTAATGACTGGAGATAAAAATCTGAAGACGCAAATGCCTGGAGAATTACCACACTGGCTGGAAACGGGTGGGGTTCCAGGGTAAATATGTTGCTTTGATTTAGAGAGGAGTTAGGAAGCAGAAGGTGCCGGGAGACAGGAGAGGGCAGGGGCCGTGCCTCTGTGAGGGAGGGAGGGAGGGAGGGAGAAGGATAGGACTTGGAGGCCCGAGGGTGAATGTCCCAGCTCTGCCTTAGGTGCCTGCCTTTCTGGATCTGTTCTAGGCAGATGGGAGTTGTTGGGGAACTGTCTGTTCTTTGGGCCCTGTGATGGGGGTCACCTCCAGCCTGAGATCACTGTGAAAAGAGATTCTTCACGGAAAAAGATGACATGCATCGTTAAAGTGAGGCTAGCTTGGCCAGGCACTGCATTTCCGGGAAATTCTTGGATGCTGGGGGTGGAGTTAGAGGAGTAAGGCTAAAGGCTGAATGACTTTAAGCCACCCACCCACCCACAAGGAACAATCCTTGCCAGAGATAGACCCTTCCAGCCCCCAACCCTGCTAGATGGGTGTGGGTCCGGGCGGCTTCCTTGGTGGCGGCTCTGCAAGCCCAGGACACCAGGACACCAGCCTGGGCCATCTACATCCCTTTGGGGCCTGTGGGAAGCCGGCACCCCGGCCAGGGCCACCCCGGCCAACCTGCCCTTGGATCTGCCAGTGTGGGAGTGATGAGGGTTGCACTGTAAGTTTCTAAGGAACCAGGAGAAGCACACCCAGCGGCCCCGGGTCGCTTTCCTCTTATCAGGGCCCTATCCGAGTAACAGAGTTACTGACTTCAGGATTGGGCTGATTGCTGCTAGTGGTGACACACCCCAGAAGAAACAAAAGACAGATGGCTCATTGGGAGTCAGAGATTTTCTCACACAATATTTAATGCCAAAGAAAGTAGAGACAAAAAGAATGTAGGACCCAGATAAGTCCAGCGTTGCACATTCTCTTGTCATGATTGTTTTGGTTTCCTGGATTTCACTGGGAGGCTGTTCTTAGTTGGGACAGGACACTAAACGCTGTCATTGAAGACACATTTTACTACAAAGCACCGTTCCTGAGCACAAAGAGAAACACTGGTCTCTCTAACAAGCTGAAGTTCTTGGCGCCGTCAGACCCAGCTTCTCCCTCCGTGTTGAATAGCATGTGCTTCTTATAAAATTGTGCCTATTATCAAGTACAGAAATTAACAAATATCACATCCATTATGTATCACATGAATACATACATCAAATATTTCATATCTGATCAGGAGCTTTTCTCCATCATAAATAGGGTGGAGGCTGGTCTACATGCCAGGGCCTCCGTCTGAAGCTGAGAATTCCATTCGTGGCCCCAGATCCTGACTGCAGGCCACTGGATAGCTTCTTCTGGGCCCCTTTCTCCATGGGTAGAGGGAGCAGTGGTCACATGTCCAGTCCTAGGGGCCTGCAGAGTCATCTTGCCCGTGTTCCTTCATGTGGCCCTTGAGTTAGGCCATATGTAGATTTAGGATCTCACAGCCTGCAGGGGGAGTGGGCCCTGAGTGGTCTGAGAAAGCCTCCATCTCACCTCAGCACTCACACCCCATTTACTTACATGTTCCCAGACTCAGGCCTGTTGGGAAGGATGACAACATTGCTTGACATGAATCTGATTAGCCGGGCCCGTAGATGATTCAGAAACGAGCTCGTCTCTATGTTCTCCATGAGCTCGCACAGCTCCCCATCAATTCCACCTGCAAGCTCTTGCCATGGCATTTCTTCCCAGCCCTGCTGCCACAAGCCCACCTCAGGACCCTCTCTCCCAGTGCTGCAGGCTTCCTCTGCCCCCACCTGTCTACACCATCAACTCACATCTCAAGGGCAATGGTAACTCCTTTCTGTTTAACACTCACAACCTAGATCACTTACCGCTCCAAATGCTTCTCAAGTATTCCCTCGTTCCACGTGCACAAAAACTCTACTATCTGGATGCCATTACCGCCCTCTTTTTGCAGATAAGAGAAGGGGAGCCCTGAGAGCTCCACCATTTTCCCACCACTCATCGGAGTCGCAGAGTGGAGCTGCATACCTGGGTGACAGAAGCCAGCTTCTCTCCACCAGCACCCTGTGGACGGTGAGCTTCCTGACAGGCCATGCAAACACGAATCCTCTCCGCCCTCTGGTCCCAGCTACCCCGCGGAGCAATCCGGCAGCCTTTACAGATAAAAACGTCTGAAGTCCATACTCGATTTGGTAGATCAGGGAGTCTCTTCAGAACTCCTTCAGTGCTTTGAAGGTGAAGCCAAGTTTCGGGACTCTGTCTCATGCAGCGTGATCCTGCATGCGCCCGAGGCATGTGATGAGCGTTCACTGAGAAAAATGAGCAGTGTGTGTGTACGTGTGTGTGTACGCATGTGGTGTGTATGCCTGTGTGCCTTCTGTATATGTGTGTGCTGTGTATACATGTGTGCTGTGTATATGTGTATGTATGTGTGTGCTGTGTGTACACCTGTGCTGTGTACGTGTGCCATGTATATGTGTGTGCTGTGTGTGTATGTGTGTGCTGTGTACGTGTGCCATGTGTGTGTGCTGTGTGTGTGTGCTGTGTACATGTGTGCCGTGTATATGTGTGTGCTGTGTATACGCATATGCTGTTTATATGTGTGCTGTATGTGTGTGATGTGTGTGTACGCGTATGCTGTGTACATGTGTGTGTGTGGTGTGTGTGTACGCGTGTGCTGTGTATATGTGTGCCGTGTGTGTGGTGTGTGTGTACACATGTGCTATGTATATGTGTGCCATGTGTTTGTGTGTGGTGTGTACGCATGTGTGCCATCTGTGTATGTGTGTGTTGTGTGTATACACGTGTCCTGTGTATATGTGTGCCATGTGTATGTGTGTGCTCTGCATATTCATGTGTTGTGTATATGCATGAGTGCTATATGTATGCATGCAGTGTGTGTACACATGTGTGCATGTGGGCCTGTGGCTCACCCAGCAGAGGAAGGCTGAATGCCAGTGGCCTCAGATGGATGACAAGCCACAGAGGGGTGACAGCTGTCACTGGCCGGTCTTAACAGATACAGAAAAGTTGACATGGTGGGTTCCTACTCCTGAATTTAAGGAAAACTTAATTTAAGTCAAAACTAACTAATCAAAACATCTACACGGAAGACAAATTTCTTCCAAAGCTCATGCCTCCGATCGTGTGGCTTTCTTAGTTATGGCACTCCACCTGCAGGTGAGAATGTGACAGGCTGAGGGGGACTCCCACCCCACGGGCCGCAACGACAGCCACAGCCCAGAGGCACCCAGCGGAGACCGTGGCGGGAGGGGGAGGCGCTCGCTCTCCAGGTGGAGATGCGGCCTCAGACCCGACTGGTCAGCTGATTCACTGCTGTGTCGAGTCCGGATTCAAACACTTTTAGTCGGTGCACTGCTGCGCTGGTGGCCCCGTAGGTGCTCGGTCTGGCCTCTTAGCGGGACTGGCCCTCCCCAGGGAGTGAGGGACTCCACCGCTCGCCCCCACCCACGCCCCCTGCCAGGACCAGGGAAGGGCATTTTAATATAAATTCCAGCTCCCTGAAAGCTTCCAAAGCTCTCACATCAGAGCAAAAAAACTGCAAGTGAAAAATCCCAGGATAGCAACTGTAAGGGATTAATTTCCCCTCTCTCTTGGCCTTCCCTCCTCCTCCAAGGGTTAAGAATGTGGAGGAAGAATCGCTAGACTTGGTGTCTGTGCTTGGTGGGAACTATTAAATTACGGCGGGATGTTTCTGATTAGAGCGAACCCCTGGCCTGCGCGCGGCCCCGGGGCCCACATGTGCCCGGCCGGCTCCCCAGTCCTACACTTGCTCGTGGGGCCCCTCCGTGGCACCGACGCCGTGTGAGTTTTTTATGTTGAGCGCTGGGATGGGAGCTCGCGCTGGCAAGGGAGAAGGAAACAGGCAATAAAACGGAGAGCTGAGCGGCTTACTGGAGCCAGGACGCTGGGGTCGGCTTAATTGCTCTGAAATGAAAAAGATTCGGGGGTTTTGGTGAAATCCCATAGGCACACTTGCCAAGCCTCAAATATGAGGCTGAATTTCAGTTCTAATCCCTCCCCTCCCCCAGGCCTGTGCCTTATTTCTGCTGGAGGTGTTGTCCCCAGCTTCGGGGCCTGCGAGGGGAGAGGCTGACAGGCGCGGGCGGGCCCCGGTGTGGGCATGGAAACGCCCGCGCGGAGGCGCCCTCGGGGCCACCCCAGGCACGGAGCTGTGGCTCCCGGAGCCGCGCGTCCCTATGCGCAGACGCTCCTGGGCTTAGGCTCCCGTCTCTAACGCAGCCTCCGCGGGGTCTTCAAAAACAGCCAGTTCACAAGCACTGACGGATGGTAACACAGAGGGCTTTCCCTGAAGAGGACGGCTTCCAGGCGCAGGGAAAGGACGGGCAGGTGGGCGGGGCGGGGCGCCGTGGCAGGGCTGGCGCGGGGACTCCCCAGAGCCCCCCGCAGTGGGACGCACCTCCCCCATTCGCGCCGGGAGGACGCCTGGCCAGGCCGGAGGGAGCGCGAGGGCCGGCCGGGGAGTCGCGGGACTCGATCCGGCGGCCGGCGGCGGGAGCCCAGCATCGTGGCTGGGCAGCTGGCGGAGCGCAGCGGGAGGCGCGGGGGGCAATGCTGGCGGGGGCGGCGCGGAGGGCGGGAGCCGGGACCCCCCTCGGGCAGCCCCGATCCGCAGCCCCGTCCCGCCGAGCTTTGACTCCTTGGCCAGCGCAGCCAGGGTCACCAAGCCGCCCCGAAACGCTCAGGCTTCCAAATGGAGCAGGCGCCAAAAAGAACTCCGCCCGCCAGGTGATGGAGGTGATGAAACTTTCCAAAATGACGCTGAGAGCTGAGAGGTTGTAGGCTCCTTTCTACTTAGGATGGGAAAAAGTCAGTTACAGGTTTCAGTAAAAGTCTCAGAAGAGTGATGGGAAGATGGTAAGAATATGGACGACGTGGTGTGAAGTCAAGGAACCTTTGAAGGCTGTGCATTTTAATATGTAAGCAAAACAAAGCAGGTCCGTGTGCCTGTTTAAACTGTCACATTATCCTCAGCACCAATGGAGAGGTTTTCTTTCTTTTTCTCTCTCTCTCCTCTCTCTCTCTTTCTCTCTCTCTTTGTTCTTTCTTCTCTTTCCGTTCTGTCTTTCTTTCTTCCCTCTTTTTCTTTTTTTTTTTTTGAGACAGGGTGTGGAACTCTGTGGCTCAGGCTGGAGTGCAGTGGGGTGAACACGGCTCACTGCAGCCTTGGACTCCCGGGCTCAAGTGACCCTCCGTCCTCAGCCTTCCTAGTAGCTGGGCTTACATGCACATGCCACCAAGCCCTGCTAATTTGTAAATTTTTGTTGCCATGTTGTCCAGGCTGGTCTCAAACTCCTGAACTCAAGCAACCCTCCCACATTGGCCTCCAAAAGCGCTGGGATTACAGGTGTGAACCACCACGCCTGGCCAGTGCTGGATTTTCTGATTCCTGGTTTACCGAGCAGGTGGCTGAGGGTGAGGTGAATTCAGAGACCCGCTCATCCCTCACACTCACACCAATTACGGAGCTCACAGTGTCCTCCCCAACAGGACATTTATTTGCATTGCTTTTAGGTGGGATCTCTGTGTCCCTGTCTCAGGCACACCACCTGAACCACCGCTGTGATGCCAGTCTCCTCACCTCCTGATTGTTTTGCCTCCCTGAGAGCCTGCCTGGCCTCCTGTCTCTGGCTGTGTGCAGTTGTATGCACAGGTCCTCGCCAATGACCCCGTGTGGGCTTTCTGTGACTTTTTTGGTGGGTTTAGGTATGGTTTTGTGAGAGTAGGCTGCTTTTGAAGGAACGGTGCCAGGCATTCAGGCTGCCCCGTACCCCAAGTATAGCAAGTGCTCACCCATCCCATCAGGAAGCACCTCTGTGGCCGACAGACAGTGGCTGGAATCTTGAGGCACACAATCTTCATGGATGTGCAGGGCCATCAGTTTCCAAGCACCCCATGGTCTACTGGGAGAACAGCAGGAGTCCTCAGGGCAAGGAGAAGCCAATGGGACATAGAGAAGCAAGGAAGGCAAGTGGGACAGTGGGGTGCAGAAGGAATTCTGTGTCCCAAGCCTGTGGAGGAGTGAACCATCCACCTCAATGCCTTGTGCCCAGACCATGGCATGGCGTGGGGAAGCAACTTTCCACACAGCTCCCTCTGGGAGAAGCAGGCTTGTGGGCTGCTCTTCAGAAGCATAGCATTTACTGGGAGGCTCTGGGGGCCTCGATCTCACCGCTGTCCACCTGGTGACAATGGCTCTCTGGTCCTTTCTCTGCAGTGGGTGGAGGGAAGCAGCAGAGAAGTCAAGCCCCCTCTTGCAGACACACCGGGCCTGTCTGCAATGCCATTTGATTGCAGTCTCACAGAAACATCCCCAGATGCTATTAATCTCATTCTTTTGAATGAGGAAGTGGAAACCCAGAAATACACTAGTTAACAGTAGCTGTTGTAAGAAATAAGCCCCCAGATGTATAAAGATTTAAAAATGACAGAGGTTTATTTCTCATTCATTTAAATCTCAGTGGGTGTTCATTCTCAACCCTCCTCCTGGGCACAGCTCAGGGATGTGGTTCTATGCTCAGAACTTGTCATTTTCCACAAGTTTGCTGTGCTTTGGCCCGTGATGAGGTTGATTTAAGTTTGGTGAGAATGGCCTTTTAGAACTAGAGTGAATCACAGCAACAAATGATCCAAGCCACATGTTTTATTGAATAAGAAACTGAGACGCAAAGCAATTGGGGGATTGACCAAAATCTCAAATGAGTTAGGTAATGTAAAAAGTAGGTCATGCATTTGGTTTTCCAGATGCCAGGGCAAATGTGCTGACTGGGGCAGAATACAGATAAGGTGTTTTCCCTCCTCAACAAATTTAAAAAATCAGCTCCCATGTGCAGACATAAAGTGTAGGGTTCAAAGTTCTTCTACAAACCTTGCTTTGAATGTTTTGGCACAGAAAAAAGAAATGTGTGTGGCTGAGGTAGCAATGCCTTTTGAGGAGTAATATTTGCTGCTTTTGCGCCCCCCCCCCGCATTAAATTTCCACCTTTCTTTCAAGATATATGTTCCTCTCTATTGGCTAACCAATAGGTGGCAAGTGAGGCTTCCTGAAATACCCTCAAAGGGGTGAGCGTGATGATGTCTCATTTTTGGTATTTCCCATATTCCCAATAAATATGTAGGTTAGGATAGGAAGCGAGGAAACAGGCGCTCCGCAGACCCCCACAGGGCTCCTGAGTGTGGCAGGTGGGACCCTGCTTGTAGGATTAAGACGCAGAGGGCTGACTGTAAGAGATGGGGAAACAGAACAATGGAGAAAGGCGAGTTAAGAGAATGGTACTGCAGAAAGCACATGTCGGGAGGGGAGGAAGGCATGATAGGCTGTATTTCATCTTTTGATTCACTTCTCTCTGAAGCTGAAGAATGAAATCAGCTCTCTCCTTAGGAGATGAAAATCCAGCTTTACCGTCTCCACTGCAGAATGTGCTTGTCTCATTAAATGGACTTCCATAGGTGGTATAGATGACACGAATTGCACAGGGTCAGGGGCTGACCAGAGCAAAGGTCAGATTCTAATCTTCAAGCATCGTATTTATTTTTTCACCACACCCTTGTCTTGCACTTTCTACCACCAAATAAAGGGTAAAAGAAAGAACAACAACCAGAAAAACTATTGACAGCAATAGTGTGTGATCTCCAACAAGGCTCTGAAAACCTTCATATGCTGGTATCAATGCATTCAGGACAATAACCCTCACTGTTCTTCCCTACTTGGCTTGGAGATCACACAGGCAGCCCTGAGGAAACCTGAACCACTGGGGCCAGGAGACATACAACGTGTTGAGAATACCGTTATCAAAACACAATGTATGCTTATTTTATCTGTACATACAATAAGTCAAAGTTTGCATAATAATTCTTTGAAGTGAGAGAAAAAATTTGTAAAAAAAAAAGTAAGTCATTGGTTTTGGACAATGTGTTTTGTTCCTGTTTAGTTGTTTGTGGTTGCCAAATCTATAAAAGTGCAAAACTTTAAAAAACCTTTGTAGAAATCTCTTGGAAAATGTACAATCTTCCAGCAATTCCTCTGAGTTTTCCTTTAAGTTTGACAACAAATGGAAAGAAGTGGATTTGTTGTTCTCCAACCCACGGTAACAAAGATGTGTGTGTGGCAGGTAAGTCTGTAGATTGAAGAATGTGATTCTTATCAATTGTGTAGAGCAAAGTTGAAATAAATTACATTCATTTCATGTAAATTAGTTTCCTGCTCTTTTAGAGTCTTGAGTGATTTTTTTTTTTTGGTATTTTATATATTTTTTCCTTTTGTTTATCTCTACTTTCTCATTTTTCTTTTTTTTTTAATTATACTTTACGTTCTGGGATACATGTGCAGAACGTGCAGGTTTGTTACATGGGTATACACATGCCATGGTGGTTTGCTGTACCCATCAACCCATCATCTACATTAGGTATTTTTCCTAATGCTGTCCCCTCCTGGCCCCCCACACCCTGACAGGCCCTGGTGTGTGATGTTCCCCTCCCTGTGTCCATGTGTTCTCATTGTTCAACTCCCAATTATGAGTGAGAACATGTGGTGCTTGGTTTTCTGTTCTTGTGTTAGTTTGCTGAGAATGATGTAGTCTAGCTTCATCCATGCCCCTGCAAAGGACATGAATTCATGCTTTTTCATGGCTGCATAGTATGCTATGGCATATATGTGCCACATTTTCTTTATCCAGTCTATCATTGACGGGCATTTGGGTTGGTTCCAAGTTTATGCTATTGTGAATAGTGTTGCAACAAACATAGGTGTACCTGTGACTTTATAGTAGAATGATTTATAATCCTTTGGGTGTATACCCAGGAATGGGATTGCTGGGTCAAATGGTATTTCTGGTTCTAGATCCTTGAGGCATCACCACACTGTCTTCCACAATGATTGAACTAATTTACACTCCCACCAACACTGAAAAGCATTCCTATTTCTCCACATCCTCTCCAGCATCTGTTGTTTCCTGATTTCTTAATGATTGCCATTCTAACTGGCATGAGATTGTATCTCAATGTGGTTTTGATTTGCATTTCTCTAATAACCAGTGATGATGAGCTTCTTTTCATATGTTTGTTGGCTGCATAAATGTCCTCTTTGAGAAGTGTCTGTTCATATCCTTCACCCACTTTTTGAGGGGGTTGTTTGTTTTTTCTTGTAAATTTATTTAAGATTTTTGTAGATTCTGGATATTAGCTCTTTGTCAGATGGATAGATTGCAAAAATGTTCTCCCATTCTGTAGGTTGTCTGTTCACTCTGACGATCATTTCTTTTTCTGTGCAGACACGCTTTAGTTTAATTAGATCACATTCATCAATTTTGGCTTTTATTGCCATTGCTTTTGGTGTTTTAGTCATGAAGTGTTTGCTCATGCCTGTCCTGAATGGTATTGCCTAGGTTTTCTTTTAGGGTTTTTATGGTTTTAGGTCTTACATTTAAGTGTCTCATACATCTTGAGTTAATTTTTGTATAAAGTGTAAGGAAGAGGTCCAGTTTCAGTTTTCTGAGTATGGCTAGCCAGTTTTCCCAACACCATTTATTAAATAGGGAATCTTTTTCCCATTGCTTTTTTTTGTCAGGTTGATGGTTGTAGATGTGTGGCATTATTTCTGAGGCCTCTATTCTGTTCCATTGGTCTACATATCTGTTTTAGTACCAATACCATGCCATTTTGGTTACTGTAGCCTTGTAGTATAGTTTGAAGTCAGGTAGCATGATGCCTCCAGCTTTGTTCTTTTTGCTTAGAATTGTGTTGGCTATTCAGGCTCTTTTTTTGGTTCCCTATAAAATTTAAAGTAGTTTTTTCTAATTCTATGAAGAAAGTCAATGGTAGCTTGATGGGGATAGCACTGAATTTATAAATTACTTTGGGCAGTATGGCCATTTTCACATCGATTCTTCTTATCCATGAGCGTGGAATGTTTTTCCGTTTGTTTTGTGTCCTCTCTTATTTCCTTGAGCTATGGTTTGTAGTTCTCCTTGAAGAGATCCTTCACATCCCTTGTAAGTTGTATTCCTAGCTATTTTGTTCTCTTTGTCGCAATTGTGAATAGGGGTTCACTCATGATTTGGCTGTCTATTATTGGTGTGTAGGAATGTTTGTGATTTTTGCACATTGATTTTTTTATCCTGAAACTTTGCTGAAGTTGCTTATCAGATTAAGGAGATTTGGGGCTGAGATGATGGGGTTTTCTAAATATATAATCATGTCATCTGCAAACAGAAACAATCTGACTTCCTCTGCTTCTATTTGAATACCCTTTATTTATTTCTCTTGCCTGATGGCTCTGGCCAGAACTTCTAATACTATGTTGAATATAAAGGGTGAGAGAGGGCATCCTTGTCTTGTGCTGCTTTTCAAAGGGAATGCTTCCAGTTTTTGCCCGTTCAGTATGATATTGGCTGTGGGTTTGTCATAAATAGCTCTTATTATTTTGAGATCCATTCCATAAATACCTAGTTTATCGAGAGTTTTTAGCATGAAGGGGTGTTGAATATTGAAGGCCTTTTCTGCATTTATTGAGATAGTCATGTGGTTTTTGTCATTGGTTCTGTTTAAGTGATGGATTACGTTTATTGATTTGCATATGTCAAACCAGCCTTGCATCCCAGGGATGAAGCTGAGTTGATTGTGGTGGATAAGCTTTTTGATGTGCTGCTGGATTTGGTTTGCTAGTATTTTATTGAGGATTTTCACATCGATGTTCATCACAGATATTGGCCTGAAATTTTCTTTTTTTGTGTGTCTCTGCTAGGTTTTGGTATCAAGATAATGCTGGCCTCATAAAATGAGTTATGGGGGAGTCCCTCTTTTTTCAGGGTTTGGAATAGTTTTAGAAGGAATGGTACCAGCTCCTTTTTGCACCTCTGGTAGAATTTGGCTGTGAATCCATCTGGTCCAGGGCTTTTTTGGTTGTTAGGCTATTAATTACTGCCTCAATTTCAGAACTTGGTCTATTCAGGGATTCGACTTTTTCCTGGTTTAGTCTTGGGAGGGTGTATATGTCCAGGAATTTATCCATTTCTTTTAGATTTTTCAGTTTATTTGTGTAGTGGTGTTTATAGTATTATCTGATAGTAGTTTGTATTTCTGTGGGATACGTAGTGATATCCCCTTTATCATTTTTTATTGTGTCTATTTGATTCTTCTCTCTTTTTGTCTTTATTAGCCTGGCTAGCAGTCTATCTATTTTGTTAATCTTTTCAAAAAATCAGCTCCTAGATTCATTGATTTTTTGAATGTTTTTTGTGTCTCTATCTCCTTCAGTTCTGCTCTGATCTTAGTTATTTTTTGTCTTCTGCTAGCTTTTGAATTTGTTTGCTCTTGCTTCTCTAGTTCTTTTAATTGTGATGTTGGAGGGTGTTGATTATAGATCTTTCCTGTTTTCTCCTGTGGGCATTTAGTGCTATAAATTTTCATCTAAACACTGATTTAGCTGTGTCCCAGGGATTCTGGTACGTTGTGTCTTTGTTCTCATTGGTTTCAAAGAACATATTTCTTTCTGCCTTAATTTTGCTATTTACCCAGTTTTAGGAGCAGGTTGTTCAGTTTCCATATAGTCGTGCGGTTTTGAATGTGTTTCTTAATCCTGAGTTTGAATTTGATTGTACTGTGATCTGAGAGACTTATGATTTCTGTTCTTTTGCATTTTTGCTGAGGAGTGTTTTACTTCCAATTATGTGGTCAGTTTTAGCATGTGGTGCTGAGAAGAATGTATATTCTGTTGATTTGGGGTGGAGAGTTCTGTAGATGTCCGTTAGGTCTGCTTGGTCCAGAGCTGAGTTCAAATCTGGAATATCCTTATTAATTTTCTGTCTCATTGATCTGTCTAATATCAACAGTGGGGTGTTAAAGTCTCCCCATTGTTGTGTGGGAGTCTAAGTATCTTTGTAGGTCTCTAAGAACTTGCGTTATGAATCTTGGTGCTCCTTTATTGGGTGCATATATATTTAGGATAGTTAGCTCTTCTTGTTGCATTGATCCTTTTATCATTATGTAATTCTCTTCTTTGTCTTTTTTGATTGTTGTTGGTTTAAAATCTGTTTTATCAGAGACTAGAATTGCAACCTCTGCTTTTTTTTTGCTTTCCATTTGCTTGGTAAATATTCCTCCATCTCTTTATTTTGCGCCTATGTGTGTGAGATGGGTCTCCTGAATACAGCATACCAATGGGTCTTGACTCTTTATCCAGCTTGCCAGTCTGTGTCTTTTAACTGGGGCATTTAGCCCATTTACATTTAAGGTTAATATTTTTATGTGTGAATGATCCTGTCATTATGTTGCTAGCTGGTTATTTTGCCCATTATTTGATGCAGTTTCTTCATAGTGTCAATGGCTTTTACAATTTGGTATGTTTTTGCAGTGGCTGCTACTGGTTTTTCCTTTCCATATTCCGTCAGGAGCTCTTGTAAGGCAAGCCAAGTTTGAGCGATTTTAGTAGTGGAATTCTGGCAAAAAAAAAAAAAATACAGAAAGCATGGCTAATTTGGAGAAATCTCAAGTACAACGGAATTTTCAGACATCTCGTTTTAAAACAGCACTGGCTTGGAATATCTGAGGGGTTTCATTATAATGTTCAGAACAGCTTCCTGGTAAAGGCCATGAAGACAGAGAGAAAAATATGTAGCACAGATAAGGTAAAAGACAACTTTCTTCTCAGTTGGCAAAGTTTGGTGACCAACTGCCTTATTTTACTTTTAAAAATTTTGTTTTATTTTCTAATTTTATTTGGTTTTTAATGGTATTTTCCTTGGGCTTGTTATGGTAAATGTACAATACTTCTGGCTTCTTTGGAAAATGCAATGGAAAACCATCAGTTTCTAGACAGGAAAAAAGGACCTGAAGGCCGCAGTGCTATTGGATTCATCGTGGTGACTGCAGCCTGTGGGCACCCTGGCCTCGGGCTCCCGCAGAGTACATCCTCTGGCTCCTCCACCACATCCTCCTCCCTCCCCATGCTTCTTCCCCAAACTGTGCAAGCTTCAAAGGAATCTCCTTGTAGCTGAGTGATCAAGTCTTGGAAGCTTGACACTGGGATAAAACTTGGATGTTCTGGAGAAGACTTTTGGACACATTCAGAACAGGGCAGGCAGCAGACCCCAGCTGCGTGCAGAACAGCTGCTTTGGGTGAAGTTTCCTGGGATGTTTTCTAATTGATTTATTCTACATGTTGTCACAGACTTGGAATCAGCAAAACATCCCCTTTAAAACAGATAGTCTTCTGGCCGCTATGCTGGTTCTTATGAAAAACCTCTCTTTTTAAACAAGTAAAAGGCTATGTATTTTCTCAAGTGCTGCAAGCAAGTAGCTAGTGTGCTGGGAATACAAACCACAAAGAAATCATATTTGTTATGAGAACTTTTCAAAAAAACATGAGCTACTCTGAGGGCTGGTGTTTTCACCTCCCACCATTTCTCTTTCTTTTATAAAAAGGATGTGATTGTGACCGACCTCCTGAGTATGGTTTGAAAAAAAATAAGATCTTTTTCCTTATGTTCCAGTAGTTTTTAAACCTCTGGAATCTCGCAAGAGGTGTCAAATTCAACTGACTCAAACTCTTCATTTGAATAGAAATAGAAACCTTTGGGAGGCTGAGGCAGGAGGATCACTTGAGCCTAAGAGTTGGAATCTAGCTTGAGCAACATAGCAAGACCCCGTCTATACAAAAGAAAAATAAAAAAACTAGTCAGGCATGATGGTGTGCAGTGATAGTTCCAGCTACTTAAGAGGCTGAGGTGGGAGAATCACTTGAGCCTGGAAGGTCGAGGCTGCAGGAAACCATGATTGCACCATTGCACTCCAGCCTGGGCGACAGAGCAAGACCTTGTCTCAAACCCCCCAAAAAACAAAACCCCAGAAATAGAAGCCTAGAGGGAACCAAGGTGCCACATGCTGGGCGTCCCTTCGTACGGGAAGGACCACAGCAGGACGACTTCAAGGGTCTGCTGCAAAGCCCTGTGCTCCTCAGAGTCATGCTTTGCCTCTAAGAGTGGGGTAGAAAGGGCTTTGTGTAGATGTGCTTGTCTCATTTCACAATAATAATACAACCAGAAATGAACTTTTTATTTACTGACTGAATGCTTTAACCTGTATTGTCTTTTCCTTTTCCTCATCCCCTCTGTTATCGGTTGTCATTCATTCATTCACTGAATTCTTAATGTGTTCCTATCATGTGGCTGTGGGATTAAGAAGGTCAATAAGACACAATTCCTATCTTCAAGGAACTTATCCTTAATTTAGTCATTTGAAAGTTCAGGTGTTATGTTTCTGACTTCTAATTCCAGTGAGGTGATGAGACATTATTTATGTGCCATCCCTGGACCCATTCTGTACATGCAGATCGCTATCATGTGGCAAATAAAAGCTACCTTTTGCAGGACGCTTTGCTATGTACAGTTTTGCTCATTGCACTCTTGCTGGTCTTAAGAGTTTGCTCAGGGAGGCCTTTTGCTATTTCTACTACAGGGCCTGGTACTTCTTGGTGCCACCAGAGCTGTAGAAGGCATGCTGCTTTTCCTCAGTCTACCTTGTGGGCTGGGAGCCTACACGCACATGCAGAAAACCATCGTCCATGCCACAAAAGCTCCAGCACACTGGAGGAGCCAGTGTGCAAACCTACCAGAAGCTGCAGGCTCACAAGGAAGCCACCTGGCCTTGGAGGCTGTCAGTGAGGCTCTGGGTTCTAGGTAGGCTGGGGAAGTGCAGCTCAGGAGACAGTGCGGAACACGTGGCCGTTCCATGCCAGCGGGTCTTCGCAGAGGCCCAGTGGAGAGCAGTGGGGGTGCATGTAGGACCCAGTAGGGAAGGGCTTTGTGATGGGCCGGTGCAGCCAGGAAAGCCACGGCTCTCTAGGGCCCTGGGCTAGGATTCCATCCTCTGTGCCAGAGCTGCCTCTGGAGCTGCCCTAAAGCCAGTCTGAAAGAATGGCTGTGGCTGTGAGGTGGTCTAAGCGTGTCTAATAGCGGGAAGACAGCCAGTCTCTTAGAGGTATCTCTGAGGCACTAAGAGAACCGCCCTTGGAATCTGACATATGCCCCTGTGCTCAGAAGGAAGAAACGACTCTTGCTTTTGTTTTTAAGAGCATGGCCGGGCGCGGTGGCTCACGCCTGTAATCCCAGCACTTTGGGAGGCCGAGGCAGGAGGATCACGAGGTCAAGAGGTTGAGACCATCCTGGCCAACATGGTGAAACCCCGTTTCTACTAAAAGTACAAAAATTAGCTGGGCGTGGTGGCGTGCACCTGTAGTCCCAGCTACTCGGGAGGCTGAGGCAGGAGAATTGCTTGAACCCGGGAGGAGGAGTTTGCAGTGAGCCGAGATCGTGCCATTGCACTCCA
>NW_016107899.1:826036-848570 GCF_001604975.1 Cebus imitator
AAAAAAAAAAAAAAAAAAAAAAAAAAGCGTGTTCCTGCTTACTTTAGCATGCTTCACTGCATCTGCACAGAGGCCAAGAAAGCCCCATATAAGAAAGCCCCTGTAGCTTTGCTAGCCCGGGGAGTCAGACACTGGGCTGGGCTCGGCTCTGCCTGCAGCAGGCAGAGCTTACTGGCTCGCAGCTGGGGCTTGGGACTCTTCACTCATTCCCCACATAGGTCTGATCTTGGCAGAAACCTGCCCTTAAAGACAGGGGCATTCTTGTGATTGTGCAGAATATAAAACTGCCTTTTAAGCAGCAGATAGGACCTTTTGCCTCTCCTGGCACAGGAAGTCCCATCTCTAGAGATTTCTTTCTTCTTATGAGTAGGGCGAACACAGAAAATTCTTTGCAAGTCTTGTCAGAGGAGAGAGAATCAGAGGCTGGTGTTGGAGATGGCTGTGACTGGGAGGGGCTGTGAGGGCGGTGAGGAGAGGCACTGGGTGCCCAGGACTCACTGTGCCCATCACGCGCTCCTGTGGGTGACACATGCTGCTCAGAACGATCCAAGAGTTGCTGCGACTTACATCACCAGAGTGGCAGCCACAATGAGCGAGGGCTGCCTGAGCTTCTCACTGTGACCCGGGCCTCTGGTCCTGAGTATTTTGAATTACTGCAGTGGGTTGCTCCTCATTGCCCAACATGAGAACTGACTGCGAACTGGAAGGCAACCTGTGTGAGACAGGCGCACTGCCCTGCGCATGTGGGCCAGCTCTCGAATCCCATAATGTGGCTCAGGGTGCCCTGGGACGTGGGCATGGTGAGGGTGCCGAGGAGTATGGCCCTGTTTCTGCTGCCGCTGGGAGTTTCTGGGTGGCCGAAGAGGGGCTGCGTTGGGCTGCCTGTGTGCTCAGAGCCAGCCTGCACAATGAGCGGGCACGATTACAGATAATTCTGCCCTTTCCAAACAATTCGGGTGTTCCATGAAGAGTCTTTAGAACTGGAACACGCTACACCAAGTACCATTTTGTTTTCCTGACCTAGTTTAATGGCATTTTGTTTTCTTAAATAAGGAAGTGAATATGTAGCTCTTTTCACCCTAAAATGATTGAGCATTGAGCTGAGCTGGAAGAGACTTCTGGTTCTTGTTTCTTTTTCTTTTTTTGAGGCAGGGTCTCACTCTGGTGCCCAGGCTGGAGTGCAGCAGTGTGATCATGGTGGCTCACTGTACCCTCAACCACCCTGGACTCAAGCGATCCTCTTACCCCAGCCACCTAAGTCGCTGGAACCGTGGGTCTGCACCATCACATCTGGCTAATTTTTCTTATTTTTTGAAGAGATGGGAATTTGCCATGCCACCAGCCTGGTCTCAAACTCCCGGGCTCAAGTGATCCTCCCACCTCAGCCCCGCAACGTGCTGGATTATAGGTGTGAGCCACTGTGCCCGGTCACCTCTGGTTCTTACTTGCTTTGTTTTGCAGAGGAGCTCTGTGCTGATGTAGCCAAGGCACAGGCATGGGAGGCCTGCGGTCCCGGAGTTCTAAGTCTCAGGTCTGAACTGTGTGAGGGATGCAAGCTTTCAAAGTCTGAGCTTCTTCCTTTCTAGAAAGGGAAGCACAGCCCTTACTCCAGGTTGCTGTGAGCAGGCTGTGAAATGGCAGCCTGGGGACACGGTGCTGTTCTCTATCATCCGTCGCCCGCCTCAGCTAATGCCTGTCTGCGTGTGGAGTGACAGGAGTGAGCCCAGGTGGAGCGCAGGATTCCACGCCCCGCGCAGGGTGAGCGCCGGCGCCCAGCCCTCTGACTCTGGGCTGAGTGCTGCATTCACACGTCACACCACCGCAGTAGTCATGCTCCCAGCTCCCAACACCACCGTCACCAAAACCAACCAAGGACATGAGCCCTAACCTTTTTCAACACACAGAAGAAGAAAACAAGCTTTGAAAAACTACAAAACCTGACATGGTTTGAAGCGAGGCTGTGCCACTCCTCTGAGACCTGGGAAGGCCCCCAGTCCCTCTCAACTTCGTTTCCCTCACCTGTGGAATGGGGATGACAATAGAGGCTGGCTCACGAGATGCCCAGTGGGAGTAAACCGATGCCCAGTTAGCATTCCCAATCGGCAGGCCCTGAGGATCCTGGCCAGGTCCTCATCACCACGGGGGTGGTGCCGTGAGAATTTCAGGTCACTATCTTTTTCTATCGAGTGCTGGGACTCTGCAAACAGGCATGGCCTGGAACAGACGGTCACTGGGGAGTTGCCTCGCTCCATGTCCGTCTCCCTGCTCCTCAGGGAGGGCTAGCTGGCTCTCTGAGGCAGGAATCCCATCTGCTTACTCTTTCTGGGTTCCTGGTTCCTGATACAGCTACGTGGTAGGAGCTCAACAGATACTTGTTGAAAAAATGAATGCAGAGGGATAATGCATTCTTGCAACCTTCCTGGACCATCTCCCCCTGGGAGGGTTGAAGAGCATGGGTTCCAGATGTGGCCTTGGGTTTAAACCCCATGGGCTCCCTGGCCAGCCTTAGAGGCCCAGAGCCGGCCAATGACCCCTTGGGCCTGGTGTCCTCAGGCGTGAGTGTAGGATTTGTGAGCACACCTGACTCACAAGGTGGTTCTGACCATCCAGGGAAGAGGTGAAGGATGCATTTCAGCAACCTTCCTGTCTAAAGACACCCATTGGGAATCTAACTAGCATGTTGCACTTTCCTTACTCATTATATTACAATTTTAATGCCTTTTCTAAAGAGAGAAATTCTTGTATTTCATTGGCCGCATCTGTGTAAACATATGTGTTTGACATAAATGCACTAAAATTAAAGTTAAATCCAGTTTCTAAAAACTTACAAAAATGAAATTATGCCAGATCCCCAATCTGCCTTTCTATTTCCATCTTCAGAAGCCAATGCTTTGGCTCTGTAAAGCCGGGGTTCTGTGCTCCCTAACGTGTCTTTAGGGTGGCTATCTCACAGAGCCCCAGGCCCCCTGCACGGCTGCTGGCTGGCTTCTCTCTCTTGATTTTTGTTCTTTGCAACTTATTTGCTAGACTAATTCTAATTCCACCTTGCTCTGAATCTTAGAGACAAAGAATGGGGCTTGGTGGCTCACACCTGTAAATCCAGCATTTTGGGAGGCAGAGGCAGATGGATCACCTGAGATCAGGAGTTTGAGATCAGCCTGGCCAACAGGGTGAAACTCTGTCTCTATTAAAAATACAAAAATTAGCTGGGCATGGTGGTGCATGCCTGTAGTCCCAGCTACTCTGGAGGCTGAGGCAGGAGAATTTTTTGAACCTGGGAGGCAGAGGTTGCAGTGAGCTGAGATCGCGCCTGGGCAACAGAGTGAAAATCCTTCTCAAAAAACAAACAAAAAAACAACGGGATAAGAATCCCTTACTCAAGAATGGGTATCAGCCAATGCTTAGAAATTTTCTCAAAAGACAGTTGTCTCCAGGAAGTACCTTCTCTTAATTCCAGGACCTCAAGAAGGTCGTCCCAGAACACCAGCCATTGCTGGGGCTTCCTCTTCCACCTCGTTTGTTAGAAACAGGGGTTTATTCCATCCTATTAAACGGCAAAGTGGATGTCACCAGTGCTGGCAGGAGAGCTCCGAGCTGCATGGGGCAGCCTTGAAGGCAGTCAAGTCCATCCTCTTATTTTCTCCATCTGCAAACTGAAGCTATGGCCTCTGGTATACAACTCAGAAGCCAAGACTAACAAAAAAGCTTGTGAAAAAATATTCCAACCTTGCTGCGGGTGGAAACAAGGAGCATATACCCAGGAAGCAGGTTCCCGATGGCGTTCCTCCATCGGACTCTTTCAAGGGAGCCTCCTCCGTAGTAGGTCCGGGCATCCTAGTCAGCGGGGGTCTGCCCAGCCACCAGGCCTGCCCGCAGCGGGGCTTCCACGGCCCGGCCTCTGACTGAGGGGCTTCAGAGAGCAGCTGTGCACCTTTTGTTCACCTGCGCAAAAGGAAGGACCTCAGCTCTCTGCAGCGCCACGCCAGGGACCGCCACCCCTGCCCTTCGCCCCATCGGGGCTCCGGCACCCGCCTGCCCCTACCTTGCTTCCTGGGGCACATCCCCAGCCCTGCTTTCCCGGCCACGGGCCAGGTCTGAGGACAATGCACGCCCTGTCCCCTCCCCTCCACGCACTGCTCTGCCTTACCCCTCCGGGGTGGGACCCCCTCCCCTTCACCCCAACTACTCGGGAGTCCCAGGACAGGTCTGCCACCCCCACCTCTCCCTGCCCGAGTGCAGGGTCATTCCTGGCACATCAGCCCCTCTCTTGGTGGGCCGGTGTGCATCCCCGCAGCGTCCCCCGCCCCCAACTGGCCGACTTCCCGGGTCTTGGGTCCTGAGTGACTCCCCGCACCCTCCCCCCCACCCGCCGACCTCCCCCGTCCTGGGTCCTGGGTGACTCCCCAGAGCCCTCCCCACCACCCGCCGACCTCCCCCATCCTGGGTCCTGGGCTGCGCCCTCCCCTGTCCCTTCCTTCCACTGCGCTGGGTCCCAGCTCACATCCGCCGGCCGTCCTCACCTCCCCCAGTGGAGTCCCGGTCCCCGCGCGCCCCCACGCCCGCCCCGCCTCCACCTGCCCGGTTGTCCGCCGCCCCCGCGCTTCGCTGGCGCCAGCCGCTGGATGGGTCTTGCACTTTGATTATTTGTGTTAACAGTTAATTTAGCACAGTGGCCACGTGTGCCAAAGCTGCCTCCACTTCCTCCGGGCTCCCAACAAATGGCACTTTTATGAGCTCCTTTCAAAGCCGCTTCCAGGCTGTCTCCCGCCTCTGGCCCCTGCCTCTCGGTGCAGACTCCATTTCTCTGCCCTCCGCCCTCCCCCGGGGCGCCCCCTCTGCACAGGCCCTATCGCAGCTGCGATCTTTCCCGCCTTTGCAGGAAAGGAGCTATTTCTGGCAACTCTGTCCCTCCACCCACTCAGGGCACTCAGCCTGATCTAATGGAGATTTACTGAGCAGGTCCCTGCACCCCGCGTGGCACCCGCCTGCGCCCCGGATCAGGAAATCTTGAGTCTGGGGTCCTAGCAGACGCCTGACTGCTGTAGCACCCTTGGCAGGCTTTGTTATGATTATTTTTGCCCACCAACAGAATATTTCTGATTCCTTTCATCTCCTCCGTTAACATGCCATCCCGCCCCCCCCCCCAGGCCTGAATTTCCTCGGCCTCCTCCCTGGCAGAGTTCTATGCCAACACTGCTGGGTGTCTCCAAGTCTGTGTTTTGGTCTAAATCTCTTCATATCCAGTGCTTCTTTCGTAGCTGAGATGTGGTATTCTGCACCTCGGAGAAAGAGATGGCTTCTCCAAAGAATTCCAGAGAGGAAGCCCTTGACATTCATGTGCGTTTTCTAAACTCTCAGGCTCTCCTTTCAGACAACTTGATTTGCCCTCTGCTTAGATTTCTTATATGAGTGATATTCCAGAATACTAAATGGTGTAGGCTTTTACTTATGAAGAGAGCTCTACTCATGTTTGCAGTAAACACCCCTATGCTCATGGAGCTAGCTGGGGAGGGACTTTGCAAGCCCAGTGCTGATCAGACACCTGGTCTTTTCTGGCCCCAAGGACCACCAGGATCAAGGTGAGCCTGCGTGATTTTAGTATAAGCTGAGGCTGCAATCTGCTTCACCATCAGCCCAGAGTGTCTCAGCCTTGGGTGAGGCCGAAATCCCGACACATTTGGAACCTAAGGTCATTATTGCATGGCTGGATGCTGGGTCCCTCCCATTCATTGTCAGGGAAGATCGGCCTGAACAGTGACAGCCCCTCAGTGGTGACTGTGCTGTGTGTTGGGCCTGGCCATGCACAGAACCTAGCTGACACTCAAATAGATGCCTTACCACAGATCCCCACACAGTCATCTCCCCACCGCGGGATCCGCACGTGGTCACCTCCCCACCACGGGATCTGGACACAGTCATCTACTCCTTGGCCAAAAAATCCTAATTTCCTCAGAATGAATGTGTTTTGGCTGACCCAATCCTTGAAGAGAAAGACAGGGGAGTATGTTTGTGTGTGGAAATGTACAAGTTTGATATGTGATTAGGCATAATGAAAGTGATCTTCAGTATCCACAATTTTAAAACCACTCTGTGAAGGTCACAGTGACCTCCAGTCTGCCAAATTCAGTGTCCAAGTCCTCATTTTCCCTGTAAATTCGCTGGACTGTTGGACACAGTTGCTCAGTCAGGCTGTCTTCAAAACTCTTTGACCTCAGGAATTGTGAACGTCTCCCTTTCCCTACCCACACCTCCCAGCTGTGGAGGGGTGCAGGCATGCACTCCAACAACTGCCTTTGTGCAGATGACTCTGAAAGCTAAACTTTCAGTGCTCAACACCAGGCTCCGGTTTCTAACTGAATCAGACATTTATGAGGGCTTGAATTGTCATCTTAACATGTTCACTTATTGGTTTGTTCAAAAAACGTTGAGTGGCTAGAAGCCTGTGTGTTTGATGTTGGGGCCACAGCAGTGAGAAAAGCAGAAGAGTGACGTTCCTGCTGTGACAGGGCCAGAGTCCTCTGGAGGCAGGTTCCAGCTGACCCCAGTGTGACCAGGCCTCTTGACGCCTGGGAGCAAACGCTTGCAGTCGCCTTCATTCCCACTCATTTTTATTTCTCACATCTGATCGAGGCCTACTGGTTCTTCCTGCACAGTTTCTTTCCAATACATCTTTGCTTCTCATTCTCCTTCAACATGCACCGCTGGAATGGGGTTTCTGAGTTCCTAATTCTAGTTCCTTCAGACCTTCCCTCTCCCCCACAACTTTCATCCATTTTCCCCCTGCTGCGAGATTCCTTTTCAAAAAGTACAGCTCTGATCTGTTCATTTACTCATTGTGCACACATGGCTGGGAATGCCCTGTGTGCAGGGTGGTGGGCCAAGTGCGGAGGTGACAGAAGCAGAGAGATCCTGATGGATGCCCCAGTCTCCTTCACAGGGATCTGGGCCAAAAGCCAAAGCAAATACGGTGGGATCTCTGCTAAGATGGAAATGAGATCCCCTGCCACGTGTGAGAGTAAACATTCTTTAAAGCCTGATACCCAGGCTCCCACCACCTGGGACCGACTTAGCCGGCTGACAGGTCTTCCTTCACTCTGCTTCGCGCCCGACAGCCACGCCACCGCTTCCCGTGCGTGCCCCACCTTTCCTCCCATTCTCTTGTTGCCTCTGCCCTTCTCTTTGTCTATAATGCTTTCCCCTTACCTTCGCTACCCATTAAAATTCTACATATCCTCTTAAACCAAGCTTACGTTCCATGTTTTCCAGGCAGCTTTTACTCGGATTTCCCCAACCGAAAATCTTATCTCTTCCCCAAACTCTTGTAACATTTCATTTGGATCTCTTCCATGATACAGCTAGAGACTATCTAATCTGAAAGTTATTTGCATTCTGTGCTACACGATAAGGCCTCTAAGTGCAGAGCCTTTCTTCTTTATCTTGTTATTCTCTGCTGTGACTACATGGCAAGCACATCAGCTCGCACAGGCAAGCAGTGAATGCTTTCAAGTGAATGGCTAAATGGGGGGCTCATGGAGGAAGTCAGCTTATTGGGGAGTCTTGTATCCAGGGTTGTTGATGTGGTGACAAAGGGCCTTTTGTCAAAGGAGGGAGATGATAAAGCTATAACCCAGGGCTCCCCAACCCCCAGGCCACAGATTGCTGCCTGTCATGGACTCTTAGGAACCTGGCCGCGCAGCTGGAGGCAAGCAGTGGGCTATTCAGCCTCACCACCAGGTGGTCTCCTGTCAGATCAGCAGCTGCATCAGATTCTCACAGGGGTGCAAACCCTGCTGTGAACTGCGCATGTGAGGGATCTCAGCTGCACACCCCTCATGGGCATGATGATCGGAGGTGGAACAGTTTCATCGTGAAGCTATCCCACCCACTGTCCGTGGAAAAACTGTCAAATTGTTTTCCATGAAACTGGTCCCTGGAGCCAAAAAGGTCAGGGACTGTGGGTCTAACCCACTGACAGAGGAGACAGCAATGTCACGGTCAGCACAGAGGGCCTCTGAGTTGGAGAGGCTGGACTCTTCAACTGAGTGTGAGAGTCCAAATAGTATGGGACATACAGAAGGAAAAATAGTTTATTTGAGGTGAACTCAAAGAAATGTCCACATTCTAGTCAGGGCGAAACTAGAATGAGCCAGTCCACAAGAGAAGTAACCCCAGGGACTGAAGGGAAGTGATGACCGGAAGCTCCTAGAAGTTAGCTTGGTTCTTTTAACCAGGTCACTGAGTAATGCAGCTTCTTCTTTTACAGTCTCCGCTGTATGTGATTTGTACCCCGAATTTTCTTCCTGTTCGTGGAGAGAGAGTTAGGTGGTGAAAAGGCGGGACCCAGGGGCGCAGTTTTCGGTGGAAGAGCGGGGAACCCGACTTTCCGAAGGGTGAGGTCACCGGGCCTGCAGCAGCAGAGCTGGCCTCACACTGTGGATGTGGAAACAAGTCCTCAGCAGCTCAGCAGCCTCACAGCTCATCCATGTCCCTCGTCATACTAAATGAGGAGCAGCAGTCACAGGTGGACCTTTTAGGACACGCTGGTTGGACGTAGCTGGAAGCCTGCCTCCCACTGGCTTAAGTGGTAAAGGGAGGTGTTGCATCTCTGAGAGTCCAAAGAGATGGCAGGCTCCAGGCTGGTGGCAGCCCCTGCAGGCAGCAGACCCAGGGGCAGTGGCCAGTGGAGGCTGGTCCACTTGCCTGGTCCCAGGCCCATCCTCTGATGGTCTCAGTCCTTAGGGGATGTTGAGGCCGACGGCTGCAGGCAGAATGTCAGAACCATTACTGACAAGAGAGACGCCGATGCCGCACTTGACCTAGACAAACAGGGCTCACTCCTGGATTTCCTCAAGGTACCAGGGCTGCCTGGGGGGCTTCCTGCAAAAGGGGGAGGAGGAAGGAAGAGGGATTCCTGGGAGACTCCAGAGGATGGGACAGAAGGTGGAATGTGGTTCCTCATGGGTCCTCACCCAGGTCATGCTTGGGAGTCACAGGCATTCAACAACTTACAAATAAGTTGGTCAAGGTTTAGGAATTTTAAAGACATATTTTACTTTATAAGGAGCGCCTACGGATTTTTAGGCTGCCCTCATGGCGTGGGTGGGCCTGGCTGGTGGTTTCTGCTGCCTACTCCGCTCCCTGCCCCTCCTCCCTGCCTCCAGGCTCAGTACCTGCTTGCTTGGTCTGGGTATTCTTTCTCTGTCCCTCACCCTTTTCTCTTGCACAGACACATGTGCCTGGCACACGAGGGTCACATTTCGTTCTAAGTTGAAGCACATAGAAAAATTGGAGAAGGTGTATAGAGACCTCTTCCATTCTGATTCTTTCTTAGTACTAGCTGCCCTTTCCTGAGAACCCTTGATGCTGGACACTGTACATAACATCGTGCAGCAGCTGGCAACAGCCCGACCAAGGGCCCCTTAAGTGACCTGCCTAACATCCTGTAGCTCGTAAGCTGTCAGGGCTCTGGCCTCAAATCTCATGCTTTTATCTTTTATAACCTTCTGCCAAAGTCTGCCTCCTCAAAGGAAATTTGAGATCACGTAGCTTTTCTTCAGCAGCATAGGTGGCTGAATAAAGAAGATCAGTGTTTATAATCCACCCCGGAGGCCGCGGTGTTTCCTCATCGCTCCCCATCATACCTTCACTGCAGTTTCTCCCGGAACGGCGCACTCTGTACAGCGGGAGGATTTGGCGACATTCCTCAGTGGCACAGATTTGGATAGAGCAGGGGCCAGCTGCCCCTCTAACACATTTCTATACATGGTTAGAAGTATGATAGCCTGGTTGCATGCCAGCTTCTCCAGAACGGGGCACCATGTGTCCTGACACCACCATCATGGAGGGCTTGAAGGCCTTCATGCCTAATAAGTAAAGCAGGAAAGAGACAAGGACTGCCCGGGACCGTGGGTGGACCTTTTCAGGGCCTGTGATTTATAGCCAAGGCTGTAGCACATGCTGACATTGCATGTGCTGTGCACGGACACTGTCCGGCCGAGGACTCTGCCTTTGGAAAGGCGACATGTCCGGGTGTGTGAGGAAGGATGAAGCGTCTGTGACTGCTCATGAAGGTGTATCCCAGGGGAAGCTTCCACTCCACTTCCTGACTTAGGAAACAGTGAGCAACTTAGTTTCATTCACCAAGAAGCATTGAGATTGAGCCCTGTTCTTCACGTTCTCCTAGATTCTATGAAGTACTCCATATCTTTTCAATAACTTGTTATTTACTTTATATTGGCCACAGTAGATTTTGGTTGCTTGCAATCAAAGAGAATGAACTAACACCATGATGAAATGATAGGTAGGTGATGGTTCAGAAAGCACAGAAAAATGCGCAGAAAGCCCGCCCGCTCTCCCTCCCTCCCTCCCTTCCTTCTTTTTTTGAGATGGAGTCTTGCTCTGTCACCCAGGATGGAGTGCAGTGCCATGATTTCAGCTCACTGCAACCTCCGCCTCCCAGGTTCAAGCGATTCTCCTGCCTCAGCCTCCTGAGTAGCTGGGACTATAGGCGTGCATCATCACACCTGGCTAATTTTTGTATTTTTAGTAAAGATGGAGTTTTATCATATTGGCCAGGCTGGTCACGAACTTCTGACCTCAGGTGATCCACCCACCTTGGCCTACCAAAGTGTTGGGATTATAGGCGTGAGCCCCTGCGCCTGGCCCTTTCTTTACATTAGGACAACCAGAGGGCCTATGCTAAGACCCTAGGTCACGAAGCTGACCAAGGGAAGGCCTTCAGGCATGGCGGCTATGCTTATAAAGTGGAACAGGGTTTTTTCAGACATTGGAGCTGTCAGGGTCTTCAGAGATTGTGCAGCATCAACTCTGCACCCAGTAGGTGGAGACCCTGAAGCCCAGAAAGACGGGGCAGCCCCTGCGGCTGGCTCCCTCTGTGCTCCAGGCCTGTAGCAGCACCTCTTGCTGTGCTGGCCCCATGATGGTCATGGTTCAGAGGTGTCTCCTTGTGATGGGGCACTCTGCTCAATGTCGCTGAGCAGGTAGATAGACATACATGACATGCCCTGAAATTCACAGAGTTGAGAAAAGGCCACGTTGGTCAGAAGAAAGGTGCACGTACTGATGGCTGTCTCTGCAATCCCCATGACATTAGCGAGATCCCACCAGGCACAGCTCCTGGGGCCATCAATCTGCCCAGATATAAAAAAATGGCCTGAGGTCTTGGTCAGTTGAGACTGTTATCTTTGCACTTAGCTGAACACAAACAGGCTGACGGAGGTTATAGAGACAGAAACATAACTTGAGTGTGCATTGATCTGGATTTATAGGTGTGAGCTTAGAAGTAGAATTGTAAGAAATTTGGCGGTTAGCGTTAATGGAGTGTTCATCGAACTGATTTCCCTCCTGTAGGCTTTGCATTGCCGGATATCATTTTATACCTTTTTGGTATAAAATGTTGTCTACATTCAAGTGACAGAGCTGAGTTTCTGATGAGGAAACAATGGTCAAGGTTGGTAGCCACTGAAGAAACTGTCATTAGAAAGGAAAACCAAGCCCGAAGCCATTCCAGCAAGCCCTGTCTTTTATTGATTGATTTTTAAAAGTTTCTTCTAAAAAAAAAAAAAAACCAGGATACATGTATAGAATGTGAAGATTTGTTAACATAGGTATACATGTGTCATGGTGGTTTGCTGCACCTGTTACCCATCCTCTAGTTCCCTCCTCTCACCCCTCATCCCCCAACGGGGCCTGGCGTGTGCTCCCCTCCCTGTGTCCATGTATTCTCAATGTTCAACTCCCGCTTATGAGTGAGAACATGTGGTGTTTGATTTTCTGTTCTTGTGTTAGTTTGCTGAGGATGATGGCTTCCAGCATTATCCAGGTCCCTGCAAAGGACATGATCTCATTCCTTTTTATGGCTGCGTAGTATTCCATGATATATATGTACCACATTTGCTTTAGCCAGTCTATTATTGATGAGCATTTGGGTTGGTTTGGTGTTTTTGCTATTGTAAATAGTGTTGCAATAAACACACATGTGTATGTATCTTCATAGTAGAATGATTTATATTCCTTTGGATGTACACCCAGTAATGGGGTTGCTGGGTCAAATGGTATTTCTGTTTCTAGATCCTTAAGGAATCACCATAGTGTCTTCCACAATGGTTGAATGAATTTACACTCACACTAGCAGTGTAAAAGCATTCCTATTTCTCCACAGCCTCACCAGCATCTACTGTTTCCTGACTTTTAAAAAATCGTCATTCTGACTGGTGTGAGATGGTATCTCATTATGGTTTTGATTTGCATTTCTCTGAAGATCAGTGATGTTGAACTTTCTCATTTGTTGGCCATATAAATGTCTTCGAGAAGTGTCTGTTCATATCCTTTGCCCACTTTTTCATGGGGTTGTTTTTTTCTTGTTAATATGTTTAAGTTTTTTGTAAATTCTGGATATAAGACTTTTGTCAGGTGGGTAGATTGCAGAAATGTTCTCCCATTCTGTAGGTTGTGTGTTCACTCTGGTAATACTTTTTCTGCGCAGAAGCTCTTTAGTTTAATTTGATCCCATTTGTCTATTTTGGCTTTTGTTGCGGTTGCTTTTGGTGTTTTAGTCATGAAGTTTTTGCCCATGCCTATGTCCTGAATGGTATTGCCTAGGTTTTCTTCTAGGGTTTTTATGGTTTTAGGTTTTACATTTAAATCTTTAATTCATCTTGAGTTAATTTTTGTATAAGGTGTCGGGAAAGGCTCCAGTTTCAGTTTTCTGCACATGGCTAGCCAGCTTTCCCAGCATCATTTATTAAACAGGGAATCCTTTCCCCATTGCTTGTTTTTGCCAGGTTTGTTGAAGATTAGATGGCTGTAGATGTGTGGTGTCATTTCTGAAGACGTATCTTAATGTATATGGATACTAAGGCAAAAATACAGCATGTGTTGCAGCCTTGGTTATAAAAGAGGAAAACCATCATGTGGATATAATAGATGTAAATAACTTCAAAACCAGGGGTAATAGTAAATTGTAAAATAATTAGGAAGTGAGGAGTTTTGAGTATTATCTTTATTTTTAGTACGTCATTAAATTTTATGTTTACATAAAAAAATAAAAAAAATAAAAGAGGAAAACCAGTCACTCTTCTGGGTGTTCCCAGAAGATTTGTCATGCTCACAGGCCTCAGTGAGATGTGTCCTTCTTCCTGGTGCTTCCTCCTCTATGACTCCTGGCTTTCTCTTTGTGGGTGCCCAGCTGCTCCCAGGACAAGCTGGGCAAGTTCTTCTGTCTGCATTTACACCTGGGACCACTTCCCATGTCCAACTGTAAGTCTTACTTCATAGTGAGTTGCTATCGTGAGGAAAAGTTCAGAGGATATTTGTGTGCTTCTACTTGTGTTTTTACTGGTTTGTGAAATGATATTGCTTAAATCACTTCCTCGATTAGCTTCAAACACTGTTAGAATCACAGTCCATGTGAAGTTGTGTCTGATCTGGTGGCAATACAAAGAATTAGTAAAAAGTTTGTTCCCAGATACTATGTTGAGTTCCACAGAGAAGGGCTTCCTCACATAGATATGCATGAGGTGTTACGTTTCTATCAAGGGATTTAAGATGCTTCGACTTTTGAAAGAATAACTGGCTTTTTTTCTTTAACCCTCTCTGGGGGAATTTTCTCATCTTCCGTACTCCCTGCTTAAGTTAAAAACCACTATGAAGAATTCTGAAGTTTATAAAGGGTTTGACTTCAAAATCTGCTAGCCTTAATGTCAGAAGTACTAAATGGTATGGAATGAAATGGCTGGCTGTGCCTGGTGTTGCAGCCAGGCATTTTATTGTTCATTCAAGGAGACAGCTGTGCGCTCTGAGGTCAGTGAGGGAAGATGGGCTGGGTCTGTGAGAGTGTTGCGGGCTGCTGGCTTCTGAACACGCTTGGCCATCACGGTCAAGGGAACGAAGGGAATGGAGCCTACAGGGTCACATTTAAATACCACGATGGAATTTAAGCTTTTCCTTTAGGCAGTTTAATTTGTATGTAATAAAAGCTATACTGCTTCTTGTTAAACCTGCATAAAAACAAGCTAAATTTCCCAGAAAACCTCATAAGAGATGGATGTAGTGAAAGGACTTTGTAGATGGATGAGCAGATGTGAGCACATGGCACGTTCTCACTCCTGCTGGGACCCTGAGGGCTCCTCTCATGGGCACCCCAGTCCCAGTGCGGATGCTGGGAATTTCTCCTGCCACCTGTGAAGCCCATACAGCCACATGTGAATCACCGGACAAATTCCCTCGGGTGCCTTGAGATTTCCCTACGGTGGATAAAGCGTCCTCCTGTTTCTTGGGTGGGAGGATCCCCACTCACTCTCTAGGGCAGCTGGGCTGCTGGGTGCAAGCTTCCCCCAGTGCTTCCAGCCCACTGTAGATGTTAGGTGAATCAAGAGTCTCAAAACCTGAATTAGGGGATGCTTGTTCTCAGATCAGACCAGCAGTTTTATTCAGGTTTCATTTACTAAGACCTCTTGTGCCCCAGATATTGCCTTAGTGCGGCTGCATTCCATCCTCAGCAAGCTTGGCAAGGTAGATTCAGTTATACCCACTGTACAAGGCAAGGGAGGCAGAGCGGCTGGGCAGCCTGACCATGAGTCTCACCTAAGAAGTGGTGAAGACAGGACTTGAATGCCTGCCTCCTTGGCTAAACGTTATGCTCTTCCTCCCAAAGTGCACCGTCTCTCATGGATGGTGGAGGGGGCGCAGAAGGGGCCCATGTGGCCAAATGACCATGGCCATAGGAGGTCTGTGTGTTCCCAAGCCTCCACACCTGCCCTGTCCCCTGTAGTTTAAAGTGACAATCATAATACCAACATTCTTAGTGGGCAGTAGTGCAAAGTCAGAGAAATCAGAAATAAGATGACTAATGTGAGAACAGCCGGGGTGGTGTCTGCACAGGGGATGAGTCATTTGTGCTCCACCAGGGCATCAGGTGGCTTGGAAACCATCGCCCACACACATCACTGCTTCTTTATGTTGGTATGTGCAGCTGGCGCCTGAAGCCTTCCTGCAGGTAATCCTCCTGCAGTGGCTGCCCACCTGGCCCTGCTGTGAGAAGCCTGGAGTCTAGCCTCACGCGGCCCGGGACGCCCAGGATGCTTCATCCCCCGTCTGTTGGAGAACCTGTTGCAGCCACAGAAATCTGAGTCACTTGAGAAGCTTGCATGCGGGGCCTGCTTGCCTCACAGCTGCCTTTTCCCATGCTTCTCTCATCTGGGATGGATCAGCCATTGAGTCTCCTCATGGCAAAGGTGAATGAAGCCCGGCTTTTCTCGGTTATCATCCTCTGACTTTATCATCCTCAAGGAAATGATCTAGGCAGGGGTGAATACTTCACAATAAGAAAACTCACCAAATTATGATAGCAAAAAGCCTGGGCCGCTTTTCAAAGTTGAATTTACTACAGAAAAAGCACAGAAAGAAGAAGAAACGAGGTACACACAAACTTTGCCTGCCCTGTCCTGGAACTACCAGCCCTGGTGGGGGCTGCTCCCTGTCGCTAGCAAAGTTGCTGAGAGAGCACACGCCAGCCACGGTGGTGAAGTCATGCAAATGCTATGCCCCCTCAGGCCACAGGAATTGTGGAAAGATTTGTATAAATATCTCATGCATTCTTGTGATCTAAGCTTTATGGAAATAAAAACCGCAATCAAAAAGCCAATGCCACATTTATTCCTCCCCTTCCTTTTCTCCTGTAGAATAAATTCATAGAACATTTTATGGAGGAGCCAAAAAAATACGTTATTTCAATTTTATTACCAGGAAGACATAAACCTAAGTGCTCAGCAAGACCAACGTAGACAAGGTCGCTTTGGCAAAAAGACCAGCAGACGCTGCTGGCATCCCCCAAGTCATGAAGACAAGAGTGGCTCCCACAGAGGCCACCCCAGAGCCCCTGTGTCCAGATGGGATTGGTGGTCACCAGCACTCAGTGAACTTTCAGCTTCCTTTCCTCTCCTCTCCTTTGTTAGTTTTGTGGTGAATATTGAAGTTGGGACGTCTCAGACACTCAGAGCACAGCTTGAATGTTCAACTCGGTGAAGCTTCCCTGGCAGTAAGTTTAAAGAAACCCCTAAGGAGCACATGGTTTCCCACACAGGCTCCTGGCGGGGCATGGCTTCACCGGGATTCCAGCGGCAGACTCCCGGGAGTCCTGGCCTGAGAGCGAGGAGGCGTCCTCTCTGGAGAGGAGCTGTGGACCCACGCTCACATCCCTCCCTCCCACTTACCATGACACAGCAGGGAAGTCGGTGTCATGCGAACACATTTCCACCCTAAGTTTTTAAATGCACCTGTGTAACATGGTAAAATTGTCATTGAATTCTTGCCCCATTTTTCTGATTTATAATGCGATGCAACAGAGTACTTCCTGCTTCTCTTTGCATTTCCTTTTCCCCCACTCACATGCCAGTTATGTGTGTCACCCATTTATTGAATGGACTTAGGAAAGTGCAAAACATGAAACAATCCAATTTTTAATTAATCCATTGATGTTTTCTTCATTGCGCTCCAGGAGATCTTGGGCAGAAATCATAGTTCTATTTACTTTTAACTATTGGAAGTCCAACCTGAATTAAATCTTTTTTTTTTAAAAAGCCTACGGCACCCAGTATTTCCAGGTGGTCTCCCATCCAAGTACTAACCAGGCCAGACCCTGCTTAGCTTCTGAGATCAGATGAGATTGGGCGAGTTCAGGGTGGTATGGCCATAGACTGAATTAAATCCTAACTTTAATCTCTCATCTAGTTGAAAGTGTCTCCTCTCCTTGACCCCATCTCAGTCCTGATCTAGCCTGGGGACCTGGCACTGGGAAGGAGAACATTTCTTCACCCCTTTTTTTCTCCTACTCTGGAGTTAGGGGTTGGGAAAGAGGAGAGTAGGTGGCAGGAAGGTCTCATTTGTCTACTGCAGTTATTATTTGACATTGTTACCTCTCTAGGGGCTTAGAAGCTGCCTTTTCCTTACCCATTTCAGAAGGAGACTCTGGCGTGGTCTACCTGACCACTTCAGCCAACTCTCAGCTTCTGCCCTAATAGCAGCACAGTGGAATGTTGCTCGTGGCGGCATGGGATGTTACTTGCCCTATCAGTGGAAGTGCAGCTCCGCTCTGGCCTGTTCTCCTTGCTCTGGGCAGCATATGCGACCTATCATGGTTAGACTATTTTCAACAAGAAGTAGGTATACGTGTCCAGTTCCCCAAGACTTCCTTTCATGGTGCTGTAGGGCCTGTGACATGCCCTCATTTGGCTTGAGGTACATGTGTCTCGAGGGGCACAAATATCATAGAACACCTTCTTCCCCATTAGGACAAAAACTCTTCTGAAAAATCCCCTCTCAGCAGGGTAGGGTAGCAAAATGGCAGAGGAAGCGTAGGCAGCTCCTTCCCCTCTGCAGAAACGTCAAAAACAAGCTGAAACTGTCAGAACTCTGGAAAACAGTCCAAGGTTTACAGTAACCAAAAGAATGCTGAATCAAGGAAAAGACAACTTTAAAAAAATGGGAGGAAAACTTTGTGGCATTTTTATTTGCTCTTACTCCACCCCCTTTCCAGCTTGGCAGCAGTCTTGAAGAAGTAAGCTCGCATTTCCAGGGTGGAATTCTGGTCTCTGACTCTAGGATCTTATTTGCAAGTGTTTGTCTTAGTCTGTTCTTACCTGTAAGGGGGCTACCTGAAGGACTGACACAAGATGCTTGTCTCCGTTTTGGCTCACTCAGAAATTATTTAGGGTAGAAAAGCAGTGGGCATTGCCCACAAATATTGCACGGCAAACAAATAATCCATAACCTCTTGGACAAAAGATCACAGCTGAGACATGCAATTGAACATATAAGTTTCCCTGAGAGGGAAAGATAGAGTTTCTTTGTGAAATTAAGAGCATTCAAAAGTACCCATGCATACTGGGGAATTTAGAAAGCAACATGCACACCCAGGGCAGGGCACATGCAATGAAAAGATTTCATTTCCAGCTGGTCTGTAAGTCCACTTTTAGCACAAAACGAAGGCCAAGGCAGAGTTGTAAACAGATTGGTTCAATGTTGAAAGAGTGACCCAGCACAGTCAATTTGCAAAGATGAGGAGACATCTTTTGTTTGTTTTTAATTTTTCAGTTATGGGCATTCAAGGAAATCTCTATCAAAATACTGGCTGAAAATAAGCTAAAGAAACAGATCCTTCATTGACCACACATGACAAGAAATACAGTCTTTGAAAAAAATAGTTTGGCAAACTCACTACACAAATGGATTACAGATTATTGTAGCCTTCAATCAATAAACAACAAACCCCAAAGAAGGGGAATAATTTGATTTCTAAAGTTGCCACATTATTATATACAAATGTCCAGTTTTTAACCACAAGGTTGCACATAAAAAGAAATAGTTAAATGTGACCCATTCAAATGAATAAAATAAATGGACAGAAACCATCCCTGAGGAAGCCAAGCCACTGGAGTTATTAGAAAGAGATTTAAGTCATCTGTCTTAAATATGCTGAAAGAGCTAAAGGGAGCCATAGACAAGGAACTAATGGAAACCAGAACAATGCTGTATGAACGAAATGAGAATATCAATAACGGCATAGGAATTACAAAAGGAAACTAAATGGAAATTCTGGAGCTGAAAAGTATAATAATTGAAATGAAAAATTTACTGGGCCAGGCGCAGTGGCTCACACCTGTAATCCCAGCACTTTGGGGAGCCAAGGCAGGGAGATCACCTGAAGTCAGGAGTTCGAGATTAGTGAAACCCTGTCAATATGGTGAAACTCTGTCTCTACCAAAAATACAAAAATTAGTTGGGTATGGTGGAATGCACCTGTAGTTCCAGCTACTTGGGAGGCTGGGGCAGAAGAATCGCTTGAACCTTTTGGGGGGGAGGAGGGGTGGTGTGCAAGGTGGAGGTTGCAGTGAGCCAAGATCACACCATTGTACTCCAGCCTGGGTGTTGCAGTGAAACTCCATCTCAAAAAAAAAAAATTTACTGGAGGATTTCTTCAGTATATTTGACTAGACATAAGGAAGTCAGTAAACTTGAAGAAGGGACAATTGAGATTATACAGATTATAAATGGAACAGGAAGAAAAAGAGTGAAGAAAAGTGAATACAACTAAGAGGCTTGTAGTACACCATTAGGCAAACTGACATATGCATTATGGGCATCCAAGAAGAAGAAAAGACAGAGAAAGAAGAAGACAGCAAGAATATTCAAAGAAAGAAGGATGGGACTGTCTCAAATTGGATAAAAGACAAGAATCTACAAATCCAAGAAGCACAACATATTCCAAATAAGCTATATTTGGAGAGATCCACATTAGACATGTTATATAATTGTTGAAAGCAGGGGACAAAAAAAAGAAAAGGAAATCTTGAAATTAGAAAGAGGGAGTGACTTGTCAAATAGAAGAGATTCCCAATAAGATAACTAGATTTCTAGCTGCTAACCAGAAACCGTGAAGGGCAAAAGAGGGGGATGACATTTAAAGCCAAATGAAAGAAAAAGAGTGTCAACAAAGAATTCTATATTTGGCAAAATTATCTTTCAAAAATAAGAGAGACATTAAGACATTTCCAGATAAACAAAAGCTGAGGGAGTTTGCCACCGATAGACCTGTCTTATAAGAAATGCTAAAGGGAGTGAAATGATAAAACAGTAGTCAGTGACTTGAAACCTTTTAAAGAAATAAGTATCTCCAGGAAAAGTAATGACATAGGCAAATATAAGAGCCAGTATAATTATATCTTAGGTTTTCAATTCTGCTTTTAATTTCCTACATGATTTAAAAGGCAAGGTGATCAAATAATTATAAATATGTATTAGTGGGCATACAACATATATATACATATATATATATATATATATATATATATATGTAATTGTGACAACAACAACATAAATAGGCAGCAACTGAGCTCTACAGGAGCGGACTTTTTATATGCTGTTGAAGTTAAGCTGCTATAAATTAAATTAAAACTAAATTCTGTTGCATTTAGATGTTAGTTGTGTTTTCTATGGAAACAAAAAAACCCCCACAATCTAATGAATATACATAAAAGAAAATGAGAAGGGGATCAACATGGTTTACTACAGAAAATTACATATAAAAGAATATAATAAAGGGGTAAATGAGAGACAAAAAAGGCATAGAGAAAACAAATAGCAAAATGTCAGAAGTTAAGTACTTCCTTATTAGTAAGTCCTTCCTTCTCCACATTTAATTACATAAAAGGTAGATGGATTAAACTTTCTGTGTCAGAAGGCAGGTATGACAAAATGTATTTTAAAAAATCCCATGATCCAAGTATATGCTGTCTATGAGAGACTCATTTTAGATCCGAAGATCCAAAGACACAATGAATTGAAAGTGTAAAGATGGAAAAAGCTACCCAATGCAAAGAGTAACCAAAAGAAAGTACGAGTAGCTATATTAATATTAGACAAAATATGCTTTAATCCAAAAACAAAGAAGGACGTTATATATTGATAAAATAGTCAAGTCATCATAAAGTAATAATTACAAACATATGTGTACCAAATAAAAGCCCCAAAATACATAGATAGAAATGAAGGGAGAAAGAGACAGTCCACAAATAATAGTTGAAGACTTCAATACCCACCCCCATTTTTTTCAATTTAAAATTACTTTATTGCTAAAAATGCTAATGATAATTTGAGCTATCAGTGAGTGGTAATCTTTTTTTTTACTGGTAGAAGCCTCAGTGTTGATGGCTGCTGAGTAATCAGGGTCGTGGTTGGTCAAGGTTAGGGTGGCCGTAGCAATTTTGTAAAATAAGACAACATCAAAGATTGCTGCATCAAATTGATTCTTTCTTTCATAAAAGATTTCTCTGTAGCATGTGTTGCTGTTTGACAGTATTTTACCCACTTCAGAGCTTCTTTAAAAATTGCAGTCTGTCTTCCCCAAATGTTATTGTCGCTTTATCAATTAAGCTTATGGAATATTCTCAACACTTTGTTGTCACTTCAACAGTGTTTACACCGTCTTCACCAGGAATAAATTTCATCTCAAGAAACCACTTTCTTTGTTCATTCTTAAGAAATAACTTTTCACACATTAAAGTTTCATCAAGAAATAGCAGCAATTCAGTCACATCTTCAGGCTTTCCTTTTTTTTCTTTACAGTTTTAAAATTTCTGAGATATATATATATATATATATATATATATATATAATTGCATTTTAGGTTTTGGGGTACATGTGAAGAACATGCAAGATTGTTGCCTAGGTACACACATGGCAGTGTGGTTTGCTGCCTTCCTCCCCATCACCTATATCTGGCATTTCTCCCCATGTTATCCCTCTCCAACTCCCCATCCTCCACTGTCTCTCTCCTAGTTCCCCCTCACAGACCCCAGTGTGTTGATGTTTCCCTCCCTGTGTCCATGTGTTCTCACTGTTCAACACCCACCTATGAGTAAGAACATGTGGTGTTTGATTTTCTGTTCTTGTGTCAGTTTGCGGAGAGTGATGGTTTCCAGGTTCATCCATGTCCCTACAAAAGGACATGAACTCATCATTTTTTATGGCTGCATAGTATTCCATGGTGTATATGTGCCAGATTTTCCCTGTCCAGTCCATCATCGATGGGTCTGATTTTTTTATTATTATTATACTTTTAGTTCTGGGGTACATGTGCAGATTGTGCAGGTTTGTTACATAGGTATATGTGTGCCATGGTGGTGGCTTGCTGCATCCATTGTCCCATCATCTACATTAGGTATTTCTCCTAATGCTATCTCTCCCCAATCCCTGCTCAACTATTCCTCCCCTAGTCCCCCAACTCCCAGGCCCTGGTATGTGATGTTCCCCTCCCTGTGTCCATGTGTTTTCATTTTTCAACACTTACTTATGACTGAGAACATATGGTGTTTGGTTTCTATTCTTGTGTCAGTTTGCTGAGAATGATGGTTTCCAGTTTCATCTATGTCCCTGCAAAGGACATGAACTCATCCTTTTTTTATGGCTGTATAGTATTCCACAGTGAATATGTGCCACATTTTCTTTATCCAGTCTATCATTGGTGGGCATTTGGGTTGGTTCCAAGTCTTTGCTATTGTGAACAGTGCCACAATAAACATATGTGTGCATGTGTCTTTAAAATAGAATGATTTATAATCCTTTGGGTATATATCCAGTAATGGGATTGCTGGCTCAAATGGTATTTCTATTTCTAGATCTTTGAGGAATCACCACACTGTCTTCCACAACGGTTGAATCAATCTACACTCCCTCCAACAGTGCAAAAGTGTTCCCATTTTTCCACATCTTCTTCAGCATCTGTTGTCTCCTGACTTTTTAATGATCGCCATTCTAACTGGTGTGAGGTGCTGTCTCAATGTGGTTTTGATTTGCATTTCTCTAATGACCAGTGATGAGGAGCTTTTTTTCACGTTTGTTGGCTGCATAAATGTCTTCTTTTGAAAACTGTCTGTTTATATCTTTTGCCTACTTTTTGATGGGGTTGGTTTTTTTTTTTTTCCTGTTTGTTGGCCTCATAAATGTCTTCTTTTGAAAA
>NW_016107899.1:849025-852129 GCF_001604975.1 Cebus imitator
CCGCAGCCTCCGACTCCTGGGTTCAGACAATTCTCCTGCCTCAGCCTCCTGAGCAGTTGGGATTACAAGCACGCACCACCATGCCCAGCTAATTTTTTGTATTTTTAGTAGAGACGGGTTTCACCATGTTGACCAGGATGGTCTCGATCTCTTGACCTCGTGATCCACCCGCCTCGGCCTCCCAAAGTGCTGAGATTACTGGCGTGAGCCACTGCGTCCGGCCCGGTAATTTTTTTTATAAGGTATAAGGAAGGGGTCCAGTTTCCGCTTTCTGCATATGGCTAGCCAGTTTTCCCAACACCATTTATTAAATAGGGAATCCATTCCCCATTGCTTGTTTAGTCAGGTTTGTCAAAGATCAGATGGCTGAGGTTGTGTGGTGTTATTTCCGAGGCCTCTGTTCTGTTCCACTGGTCTATATCTCCATTTTGGTACTAGTACCATGCTGTTTTGATTACAGTAGTTTAAAGTCAGGTAGCATGATGCCTCCAGCTTTTTTTTTTTTTTTTTTTTTTTTTTTTTGCCTAGGATTGTCTTGGCTATGCAAATACCCCCCTTAAGTAATAAACAGAATATCTAGACAGAGGATTAACAAGGAAGTAGAGAGCTTAAATAACTATAAAACAATTAGACCTAAGAGACATGTATGGAATACTTTGTCAAACCACAGCAGATTACTCGTTCTTCTCGGGTGCACACACAGCATGCTCCTGAATACATCATAAGTTAGGCCATAAAATCATTCTCAGTAAATTTAAAAGTATTGAAGTCATACAAAGTATCTTTTCCAAACCCAATAGAATAAAACTAGAGACCAATAACAGAGGTCAAATCTGAAAATTCACAAATATGTGGAAATTAAACACAGTCTTAAACAACCAGGGGGTCAAGGAACAAATCATAAGGGAAATTAAAAGATACTCTGAGATGAATAAAAATGAGAATGCAACATACCAAAATTGTAGTATGCAATAAAGATCAGAGGGAAATTTATAATCCTGAATGCATACATTAAATAAGAAGAAAGATATCAAATCAGTAACCTGACTTTATACATAAATATACCAGAAAAAGAAGAGCAGACTAAACCCAAGGCTAGCCAGAAAACTGGCATAATAAAGACTAGATCAAAAACAAATAAAATAGATATTAAAAACCAACAGAAAGACTTAATGACACCAAGAGTTGGTTCTTTGAGAACATCAACAATATTGGCAAACTAATAGCTAGATGTACAAAAAAGGAGAAGGTGCAAATAACCAAAATTAGAAATGAAAGTGGGGACTTTACTACTGATCTTACAGAAATAAAAAGGATTATAAGAGCATACTATGAATAATTGTACAACCAATTAGATGACCTCAGTGAATTGGACAAATTCCTAAAAACCTACAAACATTCAAAATCGATTCAAGAAGAAATAGAAAATCTTAAGATACCTATAAACAAGTACAGCAATGGAATCTGTTGTAAGAAAATTTTCCACGAAAGAAAAGTCAAGGGTGAGATTGCTTTATTGGTGAATTTTAACAAGCATTTAAAGAAGAACACCAATCTTTCTCAAACTCCTCTAAAATATGAGAGGAAACATGTATTAACTGAATCTATGGTTCTAGCATATTTCTTATACCAAACCCAGATAAAAACATCACAAGAAAAGTACAGACCAACATCCTTTTTGAAGAGAAATGCAGGTATCCTCAGCAAAATACAAGTAAACTGAATCTAACAGCATACTAAAAGGATTATACACCATGATCAAGTGGGATCTATTCCAAAAATGCAAAATTAATTCAATAATAAAATCAATCAAGGTACTATACCACATAAATAAAACAAAGGGGAAAATGCACAATATTGTTGCAACTGATGCAGAAAAAGCATGTGACACAACGTAACACTCTTCATAATAAAAATTCTCATTAAACTAGGAATATAAAGAAACATCCTCAATGATGTAAAGAGCATTTATGAAACACCCATAGATAACATCACATCAATGGTGAAAGATGGAAAACTTTCCCACCCAGGAACAATACAAGGATGCCCACTTTCGCCACTGTTAATCAATATTGTATTGAAAATTCTAGGCACAGCAATCAAGCGAGAAAAAAGGAAAACTATCTCTGTTTTCGCAGAGAGGCATTTTCTACATATACATTTCTACATATACATATACATGTATATTTTCTACATGTACATTCTATATGTGGAAAATACCAAGGAATTCTTAAAAAAGCTACTAGACACAATAAGTGAATTCAGTAAATTTGCAGGGTATAAAATTAACAGACAAAAAGCAGTTGTGTTTCATACACCCCTAATGAAAAATACAAAAAGGAAATTTAAAGAACTCAATTTACTGTAGCATCCAAAAGAGTAAAATACCTAGGAGTAAATTTAACCAAGTAAGTGAAAGACTTGTACACTGAAAACTATAAAACACTGCTGAAAAAAATTCAAGAGATCTAAATAAATGGAAATGCAATCCCTATTCATGGATTGGAAGACAAGATTGTTAAGACATCAATTCTACCCAAAAGAAACTACAGGTTCAATGCAATCACTATTAAAATTTTAGTAATCTTTGTGACAAAATGGAAAAGTTGACCCTCAAATTCATATGGATTTTCAGTGAGCCTGAAATAGCTAAAGTAATCTTGACAAGGAGAGCAAAGTTGGAGAACTCACATGTCTCCACTTGAAAAGTGCTACAAACTACAATAACCAAAACAATGTGACACTAGCATAAGGGTAGATCTATTGACCAAGGAAATAGAATTGAAAGCCCAGAAACAAACCACCTGTGGTTGAGTTTTAACAAGGGTGTCAAAACTTTCAATGGGAAAAGAATAGTCTCTTTAACAGGTGGTACTAGTCAACTGGCTATCCACCTGCAAAAGAATGGAGTTGGACCCCTTCTTCACATCATATACAAAAATTAACTCAAAATGGATCAATGGCCTAAATATAAGAACTAAACTCATAACATTCCTAGAAGAATACATAGGGATACATCTTCATGATCTTAGATTTAACAATGGATTTTTAGATATAACACAAGAAGCATGTACAAAAAAGACAAACTGATAAACTGGGCCTTA
>NW_016107899.1:852264-881705 GCF_001604975.1 Cebus imitator
GGTATCCAGAATACATAAAGAACTTTTACAACTCAATAGCAAAAGACAACTCAATTGAAAAATGGGCAAAAGAGTTTCTGCAAAGGAGATACATAAATGGCCAACGAGCACATGAAAAGATGCTCAATGTTTGTCAACAAGGAAATGAAAATCAAAACTACAATGAGGTACCATTTCATACCCATTACAATAGTGATAATTTAAAAATAGAAAATAAAAGTGTTGACAAGGATGTGGAAAAATTAGAACCCTTGTGCATTGCTGGCAGGGATGTAAAATGATTCAACCTCTGTGGAAAACAGTGTGGTGGTTCTTCAAAAACGTAAACATAGAATTACCATATGACCCCACAATTTCACTTCTAGGTATATACCCCAAAGAATTGAAAACAGGTACAGAAACAAGTACATGTAACATGCATTTTCATAGTGGCATTATTCACATAAGCCAAAAAGTGGAAACCACCCAAGTCTGCCTACCAACAGAAGAATGGATAAACAAATTGTGGCATATTTATACAATGAAATTATTCAACCACAAGAAATAAAAATACTGATACATAATACAATGTGGACGCATCTTGCAAACATTATGCTAAGAGAAAGAAGCCAGGCATGGTAAGTCATATATTATACGATCCTCTTCATATGAAACAGACAAATCCATAGGGACAGAACCCACATTGGTGGCTTTCAGAGGCTGAGAGGAAGGGGAAATGAGGAGAAACTGCTTAATGGGTAACAGGTTTTACCTTGGAGTAATGGAAATGTTTTGGATCTAGAGAGAGGGGTGGTCGTGCAGTGTGTAGTAAATGCCACCTAATAGTTCACTTTAAAATAATTTAACAAAATCCCTTTCCAATCTACTGCTTTTGCCTGGTGTCTTCCCTTAGGCTGGAAGTGGACAGTGAGCAAATGTCCCAGAACAGGTGGCATCCTACCTCTAAGAGAGTCTATTGTTTTTCTTTGGAGAGTGTGACCAGCGCTGTTCACCTGGGGCCTTAGTGAGCTATCCCATTACTGTGCTCTGTGATCTGTGCTGAGGCTCCCACGAAGGGGCTCTGCTCTCCAGAGGGAGGTGTGAGGCAGAGTGGAGCCTGTGACTATCAGTGAAATGGGGTGTGGTGTGCCCCTCGGCCTCTCAGATAAATCTTACACTCTTTCAACTAAACAAATAGCATAACCCAAGCCAGGGCCAGCACCATAGCTCGATTTTGCAAGATCACATGAAAAAATGGTTATTACTTGACAATAGGACTTGGGGTATTAAAGGAACAGAGGCTTCAGAGGGCTTCTCTAGCAACCACACATTCCAGTTCCCTGCATTTTACATATGGGGAAACTGAGGCTCAGGCATATTAAAAATATGCCTGGAATCTATAAAGACAGAAAGACAATTAGTGTTGCCTAGGGCTGGGGTGGTTAGGGGTAAATAGGAAGTGACTGCTTACAGGTACAAGTTTTCTTTCTTTCTTAAAACTTTTTTTTTTTGAGACAGGGTCTCTCTCTGTTGCTCAGGCTGGAGTGCAGTGGGGTGACCACAGCTCACTGCAACCTCTGCCTCCTGGGCTCAGGACATACACTCACCTCAGCCCCCGGGATAGCTGGGACTACAGGTACATATCACCACGTCCGGCTAGTTTTTTGTATTTTTCATAAAGACGTGGTTTTGCCATGTTTCTCAGGCTGGTTTCAAACTTTTAGACCCAAGTGATCGGTGCGTCTTGGCCTCCTAAAGTGCTGGGATTGCAGGCGCGAGCCACCAAACCAGGCTGGGTTTTCCTTAGGGATGGTGAAACTATTTGAAAATTGATTGTGGTACTGATCAGCCACCTCTACGAAAATATTAAAATCACTGAATTCTGCATTTTAAATGAGTGAATATTATGGCACATGAATTATACCTCAATAGAGCTGTTATCTATTATTTTTAAAGATCTCTTGGGCTCACACATGGCTAATTAGTGGCAGGGCAGCCTTCCAGCTCTCTTACCACGACAATGACCTTTCCCTGTGAGCCTCAAATGACCCTTTGTTGCGTCTTTTGCCAAGACGAACTTGAATAATTGCTTTGATCCTCTCAATCACTTCGTCATGTGACAGCCTCATGAGTCCACCTCTACATGACAAGTCAGACTGTGCATGCTCCACTGGGCTTCACATTCAAAGTGGCTAAGATGGCTAGATCACCTCTATCGGAGTGAAGACAGCTTTCCATTTTGGGAATGATATCTCCCCAGGAAGCAAATAATGGAGGATTCAATTTTTAATGCTTACCCAACGGCAATGGACCTTGTTGGGAAAGCCCTCCAGACGTGTGCAGGAGAGGGTCACGTGTGATTAAATGGGAAAGGATGAAGCCAATGAGGAGGCCACTTCTGAAACTACCTAGACACAAACCAGATGCAGGGGCTACATCTTCCTCCTCGAAGTCATGTCCCCAGGCTCTCTGGGTAATTGGGAAGTACATTGAAGAAGCGTCAGCCAATTACTGCTAGCGAAAACGCTTTTGTGTAAACAGCAACTTCAGAGCACACAGAGATCCCACAGGCCCAAAGCTTGTTTTTTTTCATTTTCTTTTTATTATACTGTACGTTCTGAGGCACATGTGCAGATCGTGCAGGTTTGTTGCATAGGTATACACGTGCCATGGTGGTTTGCTGCATCCATTCCCCTGCTATCTACATTAGATATTTCTCCTAATGCTATCCCTCCCCAAAACTGCTACCTCCTGCTATTCCTCCCCTAGCCCCCACCCCTCAGTCTCCTGTTCGTGATATTCCCCTAATCCCACAGACCCAAAGCTTGCTTTTTTTTTTTTTTTTAAACACAAGGGCCCTGCAGCCATAAGGCTGACCTGCGTTATAAATGGCTCAGGTCCCGGGGTGAGGCTGCCCTTTTACCTGAGGTCCCTCTGATCGGGATTTTCACCTCCAGAGCTGCCTCCATGCAGCACAAAGCCAGGTGGAGACTGAGCAACTGCACTGACTCGGTGAGGGAACCCACTCAGGAAGAGACCAGTGTGGGTCGTTCAGGGCCCCTGCTTGCTTTCCAGGAGGAATCTGTGGAAAGAAACTAGCGAGCTCTCCCATGGCCAGCATTGCCTGGGATGCTTTTCATCATGAGGGACCTGGTCAGTCTACTCACGAGGGTGCCACTTGCCAACAGGGAGGAGGCATACTGGGTGTAAGACAATTTTCCTCAAAATAGCTGCTGCTTTGTACCTGCCTGCAACACACTTCCTTCTCTGTCTGCTGTCACTTCTGCGGTAGGCGGCCGTGCTCTTCTGACCCGAGTTCAGTGGTCTGTTGCTTATTTTATCTCCCCAAGCAAAACAAATTTCTCTCCATTTTATCCTATTTCCTACCAGATAGAATCTTTTGTTTCCACTCACTGCCTTGTCAGCTTCCAAGAATTTTTTTCTTCTTGAGACCTGTCGAGACACTCAGGGTTCAGTGGTCTGCGGCCAGGCTCCGGCCCAAGGTCGAGGATTCCCTCCTTTTCCTTCCCAGTATTGTCCAGCATCCTGCGGGGCTCCTGTCCCCGGCCACGAGGGCAGGGCAGTGCTGCCTGCCACGGGCACCCTCCTGCAGCTGTGGACGCCACTGGGACCTTGCCAACGTCACCACCGCGACCTCGCCAGCGTCACCACAATTGGGTGTGTGCCCTGACTCCTTGTGGAGGATGAAACCTGAAGGCTGGGCAAGAGCAGGTCCCTTTTGATCCCCAGCTCTCTGCCTGGTTCTGTCGGGAACGGTTGCAGTCTCAGAGGCGATGGCGCCCTCACCCAGTTCAGCAGCACCTTATCCCCGAATTCTGGCTTTGCCTAGACAGCAGGTGTCTCATAAGATACTCAAGAATACTCACTTAGGAACATGCAGCCTCGCTCCAGTGCCTTTTCAAATAAAAAGAGTTTCTCCCTTGCAATCCTTCCTCCAGACTGGATTTTATCCTAAACATAGGCTTAATCACGTTGCTTTGATTAAAAATCTTCCATGGCTTCCATTACCCGTAGGACAAAGTCCGGATGTCCCAGGCTGCCCACCCCTCCACAAGCTATTCCCAGTGCCCCTCCTGCCTTTGGGCCTACTCCCCCTGCCCTCGTGTGTCCAGCAGAGCTCCTCCGGCCCTTGAGGGGCTCCTGTCTTTTCTGTGAGACCTCTTCCAATTTCCCAGAAAATCGTCATTTTCAGTAATGATGAGAAGATGACATTCCTCATAGCTCCCTCTGGACCATCACATCTCTCCTATTCCCCCTCTTAGGTTGTGAGCTTCTAGGCTCTGGCCTACCGTAGGGTTCAACACATAGGAGGTTTTTGAGAAATATTTGCTGGCCAGTGAGGTAACAATGGAAAGTCTTTCAGTTTCATTCAGTGAGTGTTCTTTGAACACTGGCAAAGGGCGGGGGTGATATAAAGATGGATGAGAGATGAATGAGTAAGGAATGAAGTATATCATGTGTGAATCATGACCTGAGTTTCACTACGGGTGCAGCAGAGCCCGGAGAGGCCGTCAGCAGCATCTCAGAAGGATGCTGCAACACTGATTCCTGTGTGTGAACGTGGAGGGTGAAGGCGGTGCTCATGGGGCATCACCCAGGGTGAATGAGGTATAGTCTGATATTAACTTGCATGTAAGTAGGCAAGCTCTTCTTTTAAACATCAAAAACCACTTAAAAGGATTATCTCTGTCATTTGCATTATAGGGGAATTACCTTCCTCAGGTATTGAAATTGCTTTTTTCTTGAGTTTAACTCAATCGTGCTGAGAGAATGGAGCAATAGGGTGATTTGGGAGACGATGGCACTTTATGGGAAGGAAGGCTGAGCTCTGTGCCCCAAAATCTTCTCCCCAGGGCCACAGCAATAGGCACGGCCTTGGATGATTAAAGGTATGTGTTTCTCCAAGAGTATTCTATAGAATACCAGTCTCTGCAGAGGGGTTCTGGGTATTTGGAGGGAAAAAGTACTGAGGCCAAACACATTGGAAATGTTAGGCAGGCGTCTTTCTTGTAGTGCCTCCACCAGAACTATGGCGTATGCCCCCATTCCAATCACATTTGAGCACAGGGCCCATTTTTTCTCATAAACACAAATTTTGGAAACGTTGTTGTGTTAAAAAGGAAAGAGCTTTTACAGCCAGAAGATGAGAGGAGGCTGTTTCCAACCACAGCACCCTATGAGGGGTTCTCTCTACGGTAAAATGAGGCAAAATGCCAGATGCCCTCACAGGCTATACCACAGTGTGTGTGACCATGTGTAATGCCAGATGCCCTCACAGGCTGGGCCACGGTGAGTGTGACCATGTGTAATGCCCAGATGCCCTCACTGGCTATACCACAGTGTGTGTGACCATGTGTAATGCCAGATGCCCTCACAGGCTGTGTCGTGGTGTGTGTGACCATGTGTAATGCCAGATGCCCTGACAGGCTGGGCCACGGCGAGTGTGACCATGTGTAATGCCCAGATGCCCTCACCAGCTGTACCACAGTGTGTGTGACCGTGTGTAATGCCAGATGCCCTCACAGGCTGTGTCGTGGTATGTGTGACCATGGGTAATGCCCAGATGCCCTCACAGGCTGTGCCACGGTGCGTGTGACCATGTGTAATGCCAGATGCCCTCACAGGCTGGGCCACGGCGAGTGTGACCATGTGTAATGCCCAGATGCCCTCACCGGCTGTACCACAGGGTGTGTGAACATGTGTAATGCCAGATGCCCTCACTGGCTATGCCACAGTGAGTGTGGCCATGTGTAATGCCCAGATGCCCTCACAGGCTGTGCCACGGTGCATGTGACCATGTGTGCAGCCACTGTGCATTGTGATATTTACTTTGTGTGTGATTGCCGTACTTACACTTGGGTAAGAAGTCCCTGTGTTCAGACAATTTATTTACTGCCTCCTTCGTCTTTGGAAGAGCACTGCATTGTCAATGAGCTTTAGCTGTCACAGCCAGCAGAATGAATGGGCATTACCAGAGAGGTGAGGGAGAAAGAGAGTGCGATCATTTCGGCTCCTGGCATCATGGCTGGCTTTGCTTAGGAGACAGCCAAGGGTGGGACGTGTGACCTGGTGATGTGGCCGATCTGATTCTGCATCCGTCCAGCCAGTGCTCAGCTCAGGCACTGCGCACCTTGGCCATGAAGCTCTTGCAGTGAAGGACATGCATGGTGTCCAGCCTCCTTGGGTTGCTGTCCAGTGTGGCAGACAGCTTGTTGAATAAGCAAAACCAGGAACTGGCACAGCACACGTTTTCTGTGGAGGGCCAGACAGTAGAGACTTGAGGCCTGGTGGGCCTCCTGGTCTCTGTTGTAACGCCCAGCTTGGCGTTGCATGGGGGCACAGACACATCTGTATCGCATGTAAGTGCAGTGAGGCTGAGCTCCAACGAAACTCTCTTTTCAGAAAGGGATGGAGGGTGGCTTTAGATTGCAGGCTGCGGTGTGTTAACCCCTGATCAAAACAATAAATATACAACAGAAGGAGAGTTGTGCGGTATACTCAGAGCATATGAAGGGGAATTTAATAAATCTGATGTGAGATTTGAAGATGAGAAGAAATTCATAAATCGGGAGAACAGGGCGCTGTAGGCAGATGGGGGTGCTGAAGCATGGTCTGAGATGCAGCCAGGCGGAGCAGCTGGGGCCCGCCCTGCTAGCCGGGGTCTGCTCTGAGATCCAGGGACCTGAGACCCAGGGACGGGGCGTTCTGCAGGGAAGCTGGCCCATGCCCTTAGGTTCTGCAGCCACCTGGCTTTGCTGCCTTCTGCGGGCGGGCCACGCCATGTGGGAAGTGCTGTGAGGCTGGAGCAGAGAGCGAACCTCCTGCAACTCTTAGTGAGTAAATGGGCTCATCCACACTGGAGTTGAACATGGGGGCGAGGGCCGCGAGTCCAGGCTGCCAGGATGGCCCCCTCGTTGCTGAGATGGGACACACAAGACATCCGAGGGGGCAGTGGGAGGCTGTGAGGTCAGCCTGGCCAAGCTGTGTCCAGGGAGGCAAGGATGAGTCTGCGCTCAGAGGAGAAGCCTGAGTGGAAACTCTAAATCTGAGCCATCTTGAAGCCTCTGGAGTGGATCTGTATGCAACGGAGAAGACATGGAGCTGCGCTCAGCAAATGCTGCCTGCTTAAGTTTTATTGGAACTCTCCTTTGCCTGCACATTGCTGTCTGAGGCTGCCCTTGTGGGCAGCTGCAAAAGGACCATACAAGATTGGCCATCTGACCCCCACAGACGAGGCCTGCTGACCCTTGGCACACAAGAGTGAGGAAAGAAAGGGGACTCCAGGTCAACCCTGAAGCTCCCAAGTTTAATGTGCGAGTGGAGGATCCTGAGCCTCCAGGGGCCCTGCCTGGGAGTGGCCGGGGGGAAGGTCTGCTCTGGACGTAAAAGGCAAGAGAGGAGAGCATTTTAAGGAAGGTGTGGTCACAATGTCAGAGCTCTGGGGAGGTCCAAGAGAGGTGAGGACAGAGCAGCCACCCGTTAAGTCCAGTGCAGAGGCCACTGGGGCCCGACGGTCATGAGGGTCTGTGTGTCCCTGGCTTCTGCTCAAACACTGGGATGTTTCATTAGAGGGACAGGCAGAAGCCAGGGACACAGACCCTCATGATGTCATCACCTCCCAAAGGCCCCACATCCTAGAACCATCACACTGCAGGGTAGGATTACAAGATACAAATTTTGGGGGGACACAGTCAGTCCATAACACATCATCCCTGGTCCTCAATATGCACGTTCTCAAGTGCAAAATACATTTATTCCATCTCACAACCTCAAACGTCCTAACTCATTCCAGCATTGACTTTAAGGTTTAAATCCAAAGTCTTATCTAAATATCAGACACGGTGGGCCTGTGAAACCAGACAAGTCATGTGCTTCCTGTGTGCAATGGTGGGGCAGGCCTAGGGCAGACAATCCATTCCAAAAGGAAGAAATAGGGAAGAAGGAGGGGGAAGCATCCCAAGCAAGTCCAAAACCAGGCAAGGCTTGAGAGTGATGTGCTTTGGCTCCATGCTCTGCCCTCCACGTCCCTGCAGTGGGGGGTCCCACCTTCTGTACCCAGTGGGGTAGCAATATCTCCAAGAGTTGAAGGAGAACAGAAAGGAGAGAACTAGGGAACACAGAATGGAGAGGACTGAGCAATACAGTCAGTGGCAGAAGGAATACTGCAAACATCATCCAGAGAAAAAGTTTTGCCTGAATCTCAATAAAGCACACCATAGCTCCAAGGTTCTCAGTGAATCCTGTCACTGCCATGTGTGCATGTGTGTGTGAATCAAGGAAGCATTTGACCAGTGTAATAAGTAGAGAACGAGAATTCGGGACAGGCAGGAAGGAGGTAGAACGACTTTGAGATGTTCCAGGGGATGTGTTTTCAGAAAGTCTTGGGAGGCCACTGTCTTCCTTCCACAGGACACAGGATAGAGGTGGGAGGCAACATCACCTGGACTGTAAGGAGCAGAGAGCCCCAGTGAACATCTGCGTCATGGTGAAGATGTGGGCGCCTAATGACGATTTGTGCTTTTTAATTGTTATTGTTGCCTCCTCTGTCTTAGGTGGGCTTCCTGGTGATGGAAACCTGGTCTGGTTGCTTGTTACTGAATCTCCTCACCCCTGGAGCAGTGCCTGGCACATGGAATTGAGGAATCCTCAGCGCAGAAGAAACAGAGACAATTGCCTTCTCCATTTTAGAGATAAAGAGCCTGAGGTTTAGAGAGCCAAGTGAGTAAGCGAAGGATCCAGACTTCCACTTGATGGTTTGTTTGCTCCTAATCCCCATGCTGTGTGGCCCAGGTGGGCCCCACTGTCTTGGGCATCTCCATCGTGTGGCTGCATCCTCTGCCTTGCAAGGCCCCCTTTTGTGTTCTGTGCAGAAGGGGCCCCAGGGAGGGCGGCTTCTGACCTCCTGTTTTATGGTGGCTGTGACTCTGGTATCTAGCTCAGGAGACTTTACAGCTTCTGGAATGCACCCCTCATCCTCTTCGCCGACCCCATCTTCATCCTCCGTTAAGTTCTCACTCATCCTATAGTTCTAGGTGCACACTCAGGGTTGAAATGACATGAACTAAAATGCCACCCCAGTGTGGCTAGCTCGAATCCCTGCACCTACTCTTGATCCTTATTAGAAAACCTCTTCTGACATACATGTTTAAAAGGTTGCACAAGCTGCCAAGTGGGGCTGGTGGGGTGGGAGTGTGGGGCAGAGCTCCTTGCCTCAGACTGTTGCCCTTTTGTGGTCAAATCACAACCATCAGCAGTAGCTTAGGGACGAGAGTGACAAGAAGAAAGGCCTTGCCTAAGGGTGGCTTAGGATATAAAAGGTGGCATTATTTACCTTGTTTATGGAGTTGATTAAAAATCCTTCAATGGCTTTACTCTTTAGAAGCCAAAGTCTAAATTCTAATCTGGTTTGGAAGCTCAGCCTTCTATCAGGCTTCCCTCTTCTAGCTGTCTCCTGGTGCGATCGCTGGTGGAAGGCCTTGTGTGCTGCTGGTGGCTGTGCAGAGGGACCTGGTCCATTAGCCAAATCAAATGCAAGGCTGCCTGGGACCCAGTGGTGGGCTCTGTGGACATCCTCAGGCAGGTCCTGGAGGCGATGCGTGTCAGCATGTTCACCACGGTGTTCTGTGGGGGACGTGGACTTGAGGCGTCCCGGATGCTGGCCTCTGAGACCTGGATGGGTGGAAAGCGGTGTGCTCTGACCATGGAAAATGTGTCCTGGTGAGAAGCGAAGGACTAGGTGTGCACATAGAGATGGTGGCAGTCTTCAAAACGTAGCACTTGGTTAAAAAAATGCGCAACAAACAAGATGAAATACGCCATCATTTACATCAATCAAAAACACATGTACACAAGACCATAAAACACACTTTGTAAAAACACATTCAGATAAGAAGAAATGTGTCGTAAACACACTGGCTTTGAAGGGGAAGGGAATGAGAGTGGTATATGGGACACAATGGAATTTAAGAATCCTAGCAAAGGGTTCCTTGCCTCAGCCATTGATGAGAATGTGCCGGATACATTCTAAGGAGTATGAGGAACTCCCCCTCCACGGTGGATGTGTTAAAGCCCTGCAGGGATTTTCTCTTCAAAAGTCTAATCCTTCTAACAAGTGTTGGAGAGGACGTGGAGAAACTGGAACCCCTGCAGCTGGTGGCGGAGGTGGCCCAATGCTTTGCATGTGCTTGGCACTCCTCGACTGTGCACTTAACAGTGATTAAGGGGGTAAGTTTTATGTCATGTATATTTTACCACAATGAAAAAATGAAGCAAAGGTGGCATCCTGGATAGGCATAGTGGTCTGGAGAAAGGCCTGTGGTCTGGTGCCCACGTGCTCTGCAGACCTGATGCTCTCCACGGCACCCTCCTCTCTCACCTCCCACCTGCTCATTATCCCAGGCTGGGGACAGTGACCCTGTTCCTCTCTAGGCCTTTGCACATGCTGTTCTCTTGCCAAAAGATACTCTTCTGCTCTCATCGCTTGAGTAGCTCAGCTGTCTTGATTCTGCTTGCACGGCCTGGCTTGCCTTGATCCCCAAATGCGATTAGCTTTCTCTCCTCAGCCCTCCCCATCGTCTCTGCCCTCTGCCCCCATAAAGCATACAAATGGCCCCTGTCCCCTCCCTCACCTCGGGCCGTGGGATCCTTCACAGGCCTCAGCCATGTGTGCTGGCACCTGTGGATATTGGCAGGCATCCTCTATCGAAGGATGTTTTATTTTCTAAGGAAGCCCAAACAGTCAGATTCTCAGGATACTAATAATCTTGCTTTCTGATAAATTCTCAGAAGAAAATAATTTTGATGATTTCTTTTTAACTGGGAATTTTTTTTGGAAACCAGCCTCCCTGGCCGGCCGTCTTCTCTGTGTCTGCACACGTGCCCACGTGCAGGTGGCACCTGCCCTTTCTGTGCTCTTAGTTGTTTGCTTCCGGGGTGAATGGCTTATGACAAACAGCGCATGGCCCTGGGGCCTCCTCCACTGCTGTCTCCTGGGAGAAAGGCTGTTCTCACAGCCAGCCATGTGCACACCATCCCATTGGTGCCCACGGATGACACTGGCCCCTTCCTTCAGACCTGGGCCAACCTCCAAACACAGCCTGTCTTTGGAAGGAGAGTAAAGCGTTGAAAGGAAGAACAGGTTTGAATTAAGCACATGTCCCACCTGGGAGCTGCGGCTCTGGCTTGGCCTGCCGGGCCCCGGGGCCCATGCCCTCCCCTGTCCTCTGAGGGGCTCCTGGTTTGGGTGGCTCTGAGGGGCCATTCCTGCTTCCAGGCGGGGCATTGATCGCATGTCATGGGTGCCTTTGCTCCTGAGTCCACACAGCTGGTGGGTCCCCAGGGACACGGGCGCCTGTGCTCAGCAGGGCTGTGGGGTTGGCAGCATCCCTGCCTCCTGGGGTCATCTTAGGCAGCACCCAGACTTTTCTAGTATCCGGCCCCATGCCCCGCCGTGCCTCTCCTGAGAGGTGAGACAGATGACCTCCCGCACTGCGGTGTCCTGCCATCACCCGTGGGAGCCCTGGTGGCTGGGGACCCCGGACCGCAGCTCTGGCCAGCACTCAGGTCTGCCCTGCAGGGTGGGCAGTGGCAGGGCCTGGACCGGGCCACCACGCAGAGGACACGGCTGGCTCGCCCACACTTTCATAACCACACGGAGCTATGAAAGGTTCTGTCCCAGGGCCACGGCGGCCGCCAGCCCAGGGCTCCTGCGGAAGGCCCGCTGTCCAGCCCAGCTAATTTGTGTCCTTTCCTGAACACACAGCTCACCGAGGATCGCCAGGCTTGGCAGTCTTTGAAAGAAGACTTTCTTTCCATTTTGGCAACTCTCTCTTTAAAGACACTGCATTCTTTTTATTGGATGGGAAATAATTTCACAAGCAACGCATTTACTTTAGTAATAAGCCCCCGCCCGTCCTCCCACCCTCCACCTCCCACCCATCGGGCTTTCTCTCTTATCAAGTTTTTTTCCTTGGCCTCTGGTGTTAATTGTCACGAGGTCAAAGTATAAACTCTCTAGAGGATCCCAGCGTTGTAAGGACTTGACTGGAGATCAGAAACAAATTGCAGTGAAGCAAAAACATCAGGGCCACAGCGCCGAAAGCTGCGAGCCTCCCAAACGGCCGCCGTGTGTGCCGCGCTCGGCCGGCTGGCGCCTGCGTGGCTTGGCTTGGCAGACTCACTCGAGCTCTGTTTTCCTTGGGGGTGGGAGCGGGGGAGGGGGCGGAGGGTGAACCAGGGAAGGGGGGAGGGCAGGGCTGAGGGAGTTCAGCTGCCCTTTGCCTTGTGATTTATATCTGGTGGAGGAGCCCTGTTCCGCTTCTTCTAGCTGGAATGCTGGGACATGCTGTTTCAATATGAGACGATCAGCTGGGCCCTCCATGGAATGTCCCCGGAGACGGCAAACGGCCTCCCAACAGGGTCATTTGTTCAGTAGGATTCTAAGTCGCATTCTCCAACATCTGCACTCTATTAATACCTTCAGAATATTTCCATCAGCTCTGGGAAGTCAGGAGACGCCTCGAGAGATGTTCGGCACCAAGTCCTGGAGGCTTTTAGCAAACACTGTCCTTTGTGATGCTTCTGTGTTTTGTGGGAAGATCCCCCCAACTCCACTTTGTCCCTTTTCCTTTACTGTGGATGCTCACATCCACCCAGGGAGATCCAGAGCCAAAGGTGTTGGGGGGACCTGCTAGAGCTGACAGCGACCTGCGGCAGAAGGTGAATTTGTAAACACATGGGCAGAGATGGCCCAGATAGTCACTGCGGGGCACTTGCCTGAGGCCAGTAGGGGAAGGACCAGGGCCAGGCCCGGCTTTCCAGTCCACGTGGGGCCCTGTCGTATCCTTTGAGGGCACCATGGCCTGGCCTTCGGGGACAGGAAGGAAGGAATATGGGGAGGAAGGAGAGGAGAGGAGGAAAGCTCTGAAGAGAGGGGTGCAGTGAGGTGATGGAAGTGAGGGAGGATTTCATTAAAGAAAAATAAAATAGGCGTAATACCTAGAGCAAATTGAAACGAAGCTCCCATCTGTAGACTGGCCGCAGTGAGAATGAGGACCTGAGAGGCAGCTGTGGCCTCAGAGGAGGTGGTCTTGCACGCTTGACCTTGTGAGGGGTTGGCCGCATGGAGATATTGGGGGGTGTCGTGATGGTGTGGGAAGTTCAAGGAAGAGGAGAGGGAACTGCGATCCCAAGGACATGCCTCTAATGCAAGGGGCTCTCAGGTCCGCTTCACTACGTGCAGACGCCAGGCCAGACGCTCTGGAAGGCAGGTCCTGAGGTGAGGGGAAGGCCCAGCAGAAGGGAGACGCCTGGGGAGGTGTCCCCTCACAGGAGGTCCCAGCATGCCCAGCCCCGCCTGGGGGAGGTGGAACGTGCGTTTACGGGCAGGACTGAGACCCCCTCTTCCTGGCCGTGGCAGCCCCTTTTCTAAACCTGTGTCAGGGCAGATGCTGAAAGAGTGAGGCCAAAAATATTCATTCGGTCCTTATCTTAAAAGACTTGTCCCCACGTGTACTCAATCACTTGAAATTCTAGTGTGTAAGTGAGATGGGCAAATGATAAGTCTTGATCAAAATTATGGAGGAGTTTTCTTGGAAATTCAAAGGAAAACCAGAGTCTGCTGAGGCCTTGCATGGTGATGGATTGCTTCCTGGTCACGGTCGCCTCTCCTGCTGGAGGCCCAGGGCTGGACGATGTGGGGGAGAGGCTCGCTGGACAGAGGGAGCCAGCCCGTGCCACCTAAGGCGCGTGGGGCCCAGTCCCCTGCTGTCCTTCTGCCCCAGGGAGGGGTCTGTGGGGCACACTCCGCCTGCTCCCGGGCCGGGCCCCGCCCCTGCCGCGGTGTCCCCCCAGCCTGCAGGCCCCACAATCTGACACAGCCTCGCGTCTGCTCTGTGAGCAGGGGCTTCGGAAGGGCAGTCACACATGTCTTGGCTTTTATATCTCCTTTTCCTTTGTCAAAATTAGGCAAAATCTCCAGGAAAACAAATAATCGGTTACAACAAATAACTGCAGTCAGATCTCTGGCTCAGGAAATTCCTGGGCTCACGTGTTTGCTCGGAAGAGGTTCCCACAGCTCGGCCGTTATTTTTTATCTATCCCTGCAGGATGTCCGCCTCCTCTCGCCTCCAGGGTCCCCTGCTTCCTGTCCGCATTCCCACAGCTGCCGAGGCCGCAGCTCCAGCGTGCGAGGAGGGCCCTCGGTGTCCGCCGGGCTGGCACATGTGCAGCATCAGGGATGAAAACAGTGCTCCCACCACGCAGCACATTCTTCCCCCCAGTCCCGCTCACTTCCTCTCCCCGGGATGTGGAGCAATTTCCCTCATCTGTTGCTCACTCAGTGGGTTTGGGATTTTGTGAATTTTACAGCGATTCTTAGATTCCTCCAGAATCTGTTCCAAAAGGTTAAAAACAAAACAAAACAAAAACAAAAAACCAGAAATGATGATTTGGTCACAGAATCTGTTTTATTTGAGGGATTTCTGTGTTTTTTTGTGAGGCACAGGTGACACCGGGGAGCAGAGGAAGGAGATGGGTGGCATGAGGGGTCCTGAGTCTTGGCATCCCAAGAATGCCCTCGATGAGCTGGGGTCTCTGTTTTGGGAGAAAACATGACATGACTGCTAGATAAAAGAAAAAAGCAAAAGGCAGTTTCTGTTCATTGTGTGCTGGACGAATTCCATGCAGCACGACTGCAATACCGCGTTGGCACAGAGGGCACCCTGGTGGGGGTGGAAGAGGGCACCCACTCAGTATGTGACCGGCATCCGGAGACTGTGGAAAACAGCAGCTTCCTCCTGCACTCCCAGGCTCTGCGGCCCCCTGGGCTCCAACTCTTTGTTTTCCTCGTTAGCAACTGGGGAGGCAAGCTCACGTTCCAGGCTCCTCACGGGAAGCTGGCCCCTTTTGATGTCATCCCCGTTGGTTCTTACCACACTGGTGTAAGCAGCATTATGCCCATTTTACAGATGAGGAAACTGAGCTCAGAAAGAATTCACGCTGGATTTTTTTTTCTTTCGATTCTTGCTGTTTTTCAGGGACTCTCATTGTTGTCTGATTTACCCTTAGTCCCAACAGCACAGTGGGTTTCACCAATGCGTCCCAGGGGAGCATGGCTCCTCCAGCGTCTGCACGCACGAGGTGCCAGTCACGTGTTGAGGGGAGCCAAAGCCCCCATCTGTGTTCTTTGTGCCAAGGTGGAATGGGCAGGAGGCACCTAGCAGCTTTGCTGTGACCTTTCAGTTTGTGTGTGTTCACCTCCTCCCACCAGCTCATGGGTCCGTTCGCCTTACACTGGGGGTGGAAAAGGTTATTGACTCTTTCTGAACTCCTAAGGCAAGTCTGTGAAATGCTTTTCTTTTCCTGCCCTGCTTAGAAGCCCTGGAGTTCTGTGTCTTACCCCCATGGCCGCCACTGGGCAAGGCTGGCCGCCTGGGAGCTGGTTTCAGCATGGCAGCGGTCCTGCAGGAACCTATTAATAGCCTTCATTTCCAGTATGTGCCCTGTAAAGCCAAGCCTCATTTTTAGCAGCTCCGTTACTCACAATTCTAGGAAAAGTTTCCTTTGAATGTCTTCCTGCCAGAGGACTGGCGGTTCAACTCCCTCCACCTGCTTAGGAAGGAGGAGAGGAGAAGGGCCCACAGACAGATAGTGGGGACCCATCCTTTTCAGGAGCTGCTCACACCCTAGCTCTGCCTCGAGAGGCACCACCTCTGTTCCGAGAGCTGCCTGGATGGGCTTCCTGGAGGAGGAGGGTGGAATGATGCTTGGCCGCCCGACACTGAAGTCATATTTGACTCATCTCTTCCTTCCATGCTGCTAGCCCAGTGCGTCACACATTCGATCAGCTTCCCCTTCCAAGTAGGTGCAGAAGCCAGCCCTTCACACTGCATCCAGCTCTGCCTGGCTCTTCAGGCTGCCATCGTGTCTCACTGGCCTCCCTGCAAGTCCCCTGCCTGGTCTCCCCTTCCCTCAGCTTACACCCTATATTCCTGAAAACCGACAGGGGTCTCTTACAGCATGTCACGCTCAGCTCAACTGCTGCTGGCTGCTTGCAGTCTCATGCCGAGCAAGAGGCAGTCTTGGAGTGGCCTGTGTGCCTGGTGGCCCAGGCCCTTCCTGCCTCTTGCTCTGTTCCTTTCTCCTTCCCTTCCTAAGCTGGCCGCCCCACCCCTGCCCCATGCTGCCGCTGTCCCTGCCTCCTTGTTTCGCATATGCTATCACCACCATCGGGAATGCTCTTCCTCCGGGAAGCCTTCTCTCTGGCTCTGCACTGATGCCCCCTTATCCAAGAAGTCTTCCAGGACTGCAACCCTCAGCCCTGGCAACACCTGTGTCCCCGCTGTTTCACTTTTCTCCTTTGCCTCATCATGACCTGGTAGACAGGCCATCTGTCTGCTGCCTGGCTCCTGCCACTGGAACGAAGCCCCAGCAGCACCCTCCTGGGATACATGCTCACTGTGTTTGCTCAAGGAACAGAGGCTGAACTAAGTCGACCTGACATGGCCAAACTGCTTTGCACTGGGCATGAACAGCACTTTGCCAGTGAGGGGGAGAGGTGAGAAGGCAAAGGAGAGAGGGGCTGGCGCATTCAGAGGGGCTGCAGCCTGGGTGCAGCTGGGCCTGTTGACTTGGAAACAGCTGTCCCGGGCAGAGCTTTATGGTGTGATGCGAATTCCTCCTCTCCTCACCTGGGTATGTCTTGGAGGTTCTCTCTTCCTTGATGGGCAATAATTAAGAGGACTGAGTCACACTGTGCCTTGATCACTAACTAGTTCATACTCCTGGGAGCCAGAGGCTGGAGACTAAGAGCCCCCCACCGAGTCTCTGAAATCTTACTGAGGGTGTTGGCCATGCATAGAACGTGGAGAGTGGATGCGAATCAGTCTCACATGGACTTTAGGCAAGTGACCTTAGCTTACCCCTAGACATACTCATGAACGCCGTAGGTACCTTTGACTAGAAGAGCCATAGATGACGCTCAGAACAGAAGGAAGAGAACAGAGGGAAGCGCGGAGTCAGGAACTCGGTATTCCTGTTGGAGGAGCCTCAGGGAGGGAGGTGGCGGCACTACACGTCAGCATCAGCTGTCACATTGTGGAACAGAACACTGAAGGAGGCTTCAGAGCATCTGGCCCGGGCCTGGGGAGGAGGCTGAAACCATGGCTGTCTGTCTGCGTCTGTCCCTGCTCTGCTGCTGGCGGGGTGGGAGAGCCTCCACACCCTTCCCCAAATGGGGTGCATGGGAAACTGAGGCACGAAGGACTACTTTTCACAGCAAAGCAAGGCAGTGCTTCTGGAGGCGGGTTCTCTCTGCAAGACGTCACGTTCTCTTCTCAAGCAGCTAAAAATGATGCACATTAGAACTTCCAAAAAAATACTCAGAGCCTTGGTACTTCTACTCAGTGTGCCTGGTTTTCTTTCTGGAGTATCAAAGAACAAGCATGTCTCCTCTTTTGCTAATGCTTTTGTGGCAAATCTGTTGGGGCAGCTCAAAACCCTCTGGCCAGCAGGGCAGATTACGATTAGATTGTAAGAATAAAAAGCATAAATCTGTGGTGAGAACTGATGACTCCCCGTGTGTCCAGACGATACTCTGCCGTTTCCTCCCCGGCTGGTGGGTTTCTGAGGCCGGCTCCACTGCAGCTGGAGAGGCTCTGAGTTAAGTCACCATGGGTTGGCCAACATTAGAAAGGCACCAGTGTGGGAAGAAAGGGCTAAGGACCGTCCAAATACTAGCACACCCCCGGCATGGAAATACCAGTCACGTACTGAAGGAGGAAACCCTCCCAGCAACATCAGCATGTGGGGTGTGGGGACGGCATGGCACCAGGTCTCGGAGGCTGGCACTCTTGTCTCTACTTCTGTCTTGCCTTCCTGAGGCATATGGTGATGTGAAGCCATCTGGCTTCTCTGTGAATAACTTAATGCTGGTGGCCCTGTCTCCCCAACAGTGCTGGCAACTGTTGTGTTCTGCGTTGCTCCAGCGTTGTAAGAGCACAAAGGACCTTGCACCCAGTTTGAACTCCCCTCTGTCTTCACCTTCCTTTAACTCCCTGGTGTTCCTTGGGACCCTCTGTCTAAGTAAGATTGATGAATGTCAGCAGCTCGGCTTGGTTCCACTTGGATCAGTAGAGAGAAATGAAGGTGAGAAGCAGGTGCCCCTGGGGCAGACAGAGAAGCCTGGGTGTTTGTTGAGAGCCCCAAGGCCAGGTCTGGGGCTCAGAGGACACTGTGGCCCCTCACATGCCCTCCAGGGACGCCTGGCAGGTGATTACTAGCAGGCGAGTAATGAGTTTCAGATGATGAGGAATACAGAAAGGAGGCATTTGGTGCCCCCCTTTCAACCCCCTCCAATCCTTTTTCACCCTCATTTCCAGAAACAAATAAAAACTAGAAATAGCTGAAAGCCCACGCTTACATTCCTCCAGGACCAGCTTCCCAGGCTGAGAGCTGCCTGCTCTTGGAGGAGTTGGAATGGCTGTGCCTGGCATTTGTGAAGGTTCCCGTGATTTCTGTGTTTTGTCCCTGTGAGGGGTCCAGGGCCCAGGGTGGCTGTGGACAGCTGCAGGGGGTGGTACTGGGGCGTGCAGGAGCTGACAGTGGTGGCTGAGTCCCCTTTCAGGGGGTCTCTGACAGACACCAGCTGGAATACTAAGGCTACTCCTACCCCCGACGACGCTCAGCTAACAACTGTTTGGAATGAAAATTGTACAACCTCTACGGACGACAGCAGACAGATTACTCAAAGAACTAAAAATAGAACTACCATTTGATCCAGCAGTCTCGCTACTGAGTATCTACTCAAAGGAAAGGAAACCATTAGTCAGAAAGACAGCTGCACTGTGTGTTTATCACAGCGTTCTTCACACCAGCAAAGGTATGGAGTCAACTTAAGGGTGTCCATCAACAGACAATTGGACAAAGAAAGCGTGCTACATACACACGATGGAATACTATTCAGCCACAAACAAGAATGAAATCATGTCTTTTGCAGCAACATGGATAGAACTGGAGTTCTCACTGTCAAATAATCAGTGTTCTTACTCATAAGTAGGTGCTCACTAATGTGTACACACATACGTACACACTAGACACTGCAGACGGGGAAGGGTAAGAGGGTGGAGTGAGGGAGGAGAAGTTACTTAATAAGAACAACCTTCACTATCAGCGCGATGGTTCCCCTGAAACCCTGCACTTCACCCCTGTGCAGTACATCCCTGTAACAAATCTGCGCTTGGACCTTTTAAATTTGTGCTGAAAAAAGACGATTTAATAGGAGGCCTATGATGAAGGAAGACGTGGATCATGGCTAAGCATGAGGACCTTTTGCTTCCCCTTGCTCTCTATTTTCCCATTTTAGAACCCAAGGACAGGAGTCTCCTCTGCTGCACAGTGCTGTCTTTTGCTGAAGGGACCCAAAGCTGTTGCTGGACTCAGATGGGGCACGAAGGACTGCTGTTAACAGTCTAATGAACGTCTGAGTGTGGCTGAGAGAGGAGCTGTGTGGGATTCGGTCATGGAACCAACCTGACTTTGTGAGAGCTGATTTGTTGTTAAGATGCCTGGGCCCTCTGTGCTGGTCTTCTCTCCTTCCCAACTTCAGAGCAGTTGGATGCTTGGGTTTGGGAGCTGGAGGGACACAGCTTTGGTCCCTGCTCTGCTTTGTGTTACTTAATTCACCTCTGCAGGCTTCGGTTTCTTCATCTGTCTCTGACATGGTCCTTGCTCTGCTTTGCGTTACTTAATTCACCTCTGCAGGCTTCGGTTTCTGTCTCTGACACGGTCCTTGCACTGCTTTGCGTTACTTAATTCACCTCTGCAGTCTTCGGTTTCCTCATCTGTCTCTGACATGGTCCTTGCTCTGCTTTGCGTTACTTAATTCACCTCTGCAGGCTTCGGTTTCCTCATCTGTCTCTGACATGGTCCTTGCTCTGCTTTGTGTTACTTAATTCACCTCTGCAGGCTTCGGTTTCCTCATCCGTCTCCTGGGCCCGACATCAGCACCCACACCTCTGAGGAGCTCTGAGTGCTGACTGAGACAGTTGCTGTAACATGTTTCATGCAGTCTAGGCTCATGGTAAACATTCAATAAACATTGGTTCCAGCCTATCTTGGGGACTTGAACCTAAAGCAGCTTCCAAAAGTCTGAAGACTGACAAGCAGGTTTTGAGGCACAAAGAAAAATCACAGTTAGAATTTTTCAGTTTTTCCTCATTGCAGAAAAAAGGGAGGAACTGCCAAATAAAATGCCAGTTATCGAGAATCATGATGAGTGGACTCTGCCAGCAAAGTGATTTTTTGGTTGGTGGGGGTTTTAACCCTTTCTAATAGAGGCATTTAAATGTGAACACTGTTTTGGTGACAATCTTTTTGAAATATACTTTCCAATTTCCTGCCGTCTTATGCAAAGTTTCCAGGACATAATTCATCCATTTTCTCCCGTCCCAGGTTGTCATTGTGTACATCAATTTTACGGTGTTGTGTTTTAGCTGGAAATGGTGTGGGAAAGAGGGCTCTCCGCTAGCACGAGGGTCTCCATTCTTTTCTGTGTGGTGAACGTCTCCCTCAGGGCTCTGAGCTGCCGGGGGTGTGGGGTGTGTGTGCCCAGCCCGAGAGCTCCTTGTTTTCCTCCTGGCCGGCTCTGACACCTCAGCGCCACACGCAACAGAGCGTGCCTTGTGTGTGTGTCTGCAGGAGATAGGGCACCTGTTTAGACCATTGGAGGCCTTCTCCCAGGCTTGGGGACGTGGCAGGCACTTGGGAGGTGTTAGAACACAGGCCTCGGGCCACTGAGGTTTCACTCTGTCCTCTTGCTTCTCTGTTGATCTTGTATTTCCCAGTTTTACTTTACTCTTTATCCTTCTTCACAGACACTTGTGGGGCCTACATTTTCACTCATGAAGGGTCTCAGGATCTTTGTTGGTTGGGTGGACTGTCTGCAGGTCTGCCCTTGGCTGAGGAGGAACTGGAAGTGGAGAAATAGAATTGAGACTTAAAGTGTTTCTACATCCAAAGTTTCCACAGCCGATGACAGTAGTTGTGCAGGTAGGAAGCGCAGGGACGTTTGCTGCCCTCCCTGTTGGCAGACGCAGCCAGCCCTGAGAAGCTCAGATGCTTCTTCCAAATGTGCGCTTTGCAGGACAGTCAGGTAGGCCTGGGTCAGGTGATCCGTCATCCGGCACCTTCTGTTCCCCCGCAGTTCCCAGGATGGAGCCCATGTTCAACTGCAAGGAATGTGCAGAAAAGTTTATAAGAATAGCACTGATACTTTGTACTTAAAATGAGATTACACCTGTCATTATTGCAGTTTCTGCATGTGTTTGATTTTCTATCTTTAGGATTGCCCAAATAGCAACTTTTAATTAAATATCAAATTCCAAATAGGCAAAGCATGAGTAAAACCCTCATGTAAAAACAAGAAGCTTTGCCAGGAAGACCCATACAGAGACACACAGACACCCCTCCCTCCAAGGTTCCCCTTCTCCTGCAGCTAGTGCCCTGTGTATGCCACAGCTGGGTCCTTGGACCCTGCCAGCACTCATGCATGCATGACCACAAAAGGCCACCCATCCTGTCTCCATTTTGCTTTTCAAAACACAGCACAGCACACAAACAAAAGTTGAGTAGGAAATTCCAAATTTACCAGCAGTGGCAGCTAAGCGAGGGTCCAGCCTGGCTAGGAGGAAGCGGGTCACTTGTAAAGGGCCTGGCACCTCCCCCTGAAGAGTGCAGGCCTTCTTTGTGAAGCGTCTCCCCAGCCTGAACTTGCTTCCTTGTGACACGTGACATGACACGTTGCTGTAGCCTGGAGAAGGACGCAGTGGCTCATCTCACTCTCTGTGAGTGGGTGGGAGCAGCCCTGGCAGTGCCTGGCACGCAGTGACACCTGGTAAATGGCGATACTTTCTGTTTGCTGTGACCGCTGTGAGGCCCACTGCCCTCCAGGCATGACGAGGTGAGGCCCTGAGACGGGCAGGCAGCTGTGGGCGTGAAAAGAGCTGGGACATTTCAGACATCCTTTGAAGGAGCGCGTGACTTGGGTTGGGTAGAAAGGATACATTGGAGATAAGTTGTGAAGGGGGGACATGACGCTGCGATGCTGCCAAGACATCTAGGAGGGCTCCCCGCTGGCGCTGGCGCGGAGACCGGGTGCCTGGAGCATGAGGATGCTGACCCACCGCACGCTCCCTGTGGGAACAAGTCTGTGGCCGGTCAGCAGGAGCCCCAGCAGGTGGGACAGATGCAGGACACACCTGCCCCAAGCCGGCATGGGATTGCATCCACCCTGGCCTTAGTTTACGAAGCTGACCCAGCTGACCTGGCCTGATGCTCAATTTCCGGTGCTCCCAAACTCGGCTGCATTCCTGGGAGCTGTGCAAGCCCTGGGGATGGTTTTTTTTTTTTCTTTTTTTTTCCCCTTTCCTTCTGCCTGCCTTCACCTTCTCCTTACTGGGCCCAGGTCAGCCTCCTCACTGTTTCCCCTGCCCTTGAGGCTACATTCATCTCTAGGAGATGAATGAATGAGTGACATTTGAACCACCACAGTGTCCTGCTCCCTCAGCCTCCTCGGACCGGGATTCCCATCAGGCTCTGGTCTGTCTCTGGTCAAGCATGGACGGCCCTGACGCCCGCACAGGCCAGCCTACTCTGGCTAAATAGCTCTGTCATATTTGCAGAATGATTTTCTGTGTGTTTTACTTAGAGCCTCCCCGCTCCGTGTTAAAGCATTTATAGAGAAACAGAAGCCTTATGGGTCCTTTCTACCTCAAAATGCGAGTAGCTGAGAAAGAAGGACTGCAGCCGAAAGACAGCAGATTAAAACTTCTAGACTCAGAGTGGAAGGGATGGCCAGATTCTTTTTATAATTTCCAAAGCCCAGTAATGAATGAAAGATAAACAAATAGTGGTGCAAATAGTGAAAACCAAATTAGATTTGAGGTTTCTCCCCCCTCCAAGTTCATAATAAGTAATCCAAACAGTTATCATTTGGGGGAGCGAGGAAGTGATACTATAAAAATAAATGCTTTTCTCCCACCGGTGGCCTTTGTCCCTATGTGTTCTTGCAGCGTGAGAAGGGCTTGCTGCCCGTAGCTCCTCCTGCAGGGTTTGGCAGGCGCCGAGAAGCAAGGAAAGCATTAGTTAAATGGGAAAGGAGATCATTCTAGGCCTGGGTCCCCTGTGCGGAAGGGAAGCTTGGGAAGTGTAAGATACTCTGTTCCTTGAAGCTGGAAACCTGTATCCAAAACCACCCCCAGGGTTTGGATTTTATAAGCGCTTTTGAAAGTGAAGGATGAATTTGTTTTTATGTTTTACTCGTTTATTTATTTTCTAGGAGAATGGCTTTTTAAAATGAAGAGTCAGGATGACAGTGGTTCTGAGTCAAGTTCCAAACTGTGGCAGGTCCTCAGTGTGGCCTGCAAGAAAGAGCCAACGCGAGGTGGGCAGCTTTGAAAAGGGACAGAGCCTTGGGGCCGGGGTTTTGCCTTCACCTCCGTCTACCTCCTGCTTCTTGGCTCAGTGTCCAGGCCAGGAAATGGCCCCGATGGCTCCTCAGGCTCTGTGTTCCAGACAGCAGCCCTGGGAATTCCAGCTCAGTCCCTCCGCCCAGCCCGACCTGCGTGGAGGCACAGTGGTGTTAATCCAAGACAGGCGGCCTGCCTAGTGACTAGGGAAAACAGAATGGAATTCTTTCCCAATGGTTTCTCCAAAGGAGTCCCTGGGAAAATGAAACACTGACCATTCTCACCTTGAGAAATAATTATCTCTGCTTCTTAACAATAAAATACAATTCCCCACATTGGACTGCTCGTATTGTGGCTAAATAGTGTGTATCCAAAACCTTATACAACGCATCTCTCTTTCATGAGCGGTTTTTCCCTGCTGCAGGAGAACGTGCTATGCTTAAATTTTTTCCAATTGACTAATTAATCCAGTCTGGACAAGGACAGAAAACAGAATTTTCCAATGGCATTAACGAACACTATTTACATTAGCTGAGCCTTTGCTTTACATACGCAACCTCTGTCCTTATGTGCCGTTCACATTCTGCACATACAAAAACGGAGATTCAGCTGGGTTGTGGAGTTACTGAGGGGCAGAGGCGGGATCTGAACCCAGCTCTGCTCTGACTGTGGCCTGTTGCTCTCCGCTGCACCCCGTTGCCCTCCTGAGGGCAGCAGTAGCTTTAGGCACAGTCGTAGGGAAACGCTCTTGAGGCTCTCAGGCGTTCTTGCGTTGCGGTGTCCATAGCTTTCAGCGGATCGTTTAGTCACATCAAGCACAATTCCACTTGGATACTTTTATTTTTCGTATTTGTTTTGAGGGTTGCTCTTAAGCATAATGCATGGACCCTTGAGTAAATGGGATGTCCTCTGATCTTGCAAATCACCGAGAGGTTCTATTTGCAATATAACTGACTGAAAGTAGCCCAGGATCATGACGTTTGGCCTTTTGAAACAGGTGGAGGGCAGCAGATTCATTTGAAGATTAGATGTACAATTACGGACTTGTCAGAATCCTAACTTGGACCACTGAGTTAAGCCAGATGCTGTGAAGTATGTATGCATATGTGTGTGTCCGTGTGTGTATTTGTGTGCATGTGTGTAATTCTGTGTGTGCCTGTATGTGTGTGTATCTCTGTGTGTGTGTATATTTGGATCTCTATGCGTATATATTTACATGTATGTATGTGTGTATGTCATGTGTGCATGTGCATATATATGTGTCTGTTATTGCGTATGTGTGGTGTGTTTATATACATGTATATTCATGTGTATGTGTGTGTTGTGCATGTGTGTGTGTTGTGTCTCTGTATCTGTGCATATGTGTGTTGTGTGTGTATATGTATGTGCCTGTGTGAGTCTATGTGTATGTACCTTTGTGTTGACTTGAGAGGCAAGGACTGTGCTCACCTAACATCCTTCTCTTAACAGAACTTCCGTTTCATTGTGAGTGGCAATTAGCTCAGTGGGAAAAGCTCTGTTTCTCACCTGGCCTTGCTGACAGGGGGCTGCAGGACACTTATGACCATGTTATGTGGCTGTAGTTGGTTGGAGGGGAATGGGGAAGCTCCTTCAAAGAGGAGTGGAGGCTGGCGGCACATGTTTTTCCCTTCCTCCCTGCCTTCCCTCCTGGAATGGGGGGGTGGGGAGTTTCGGCACTGATGGCACAGTGGGGCCGGCTTGTTCATCAAGATGAGAATGGCCGTCAGCGTGGACGCTCTGACTTTGTGGGCGGGAGCCGCTGCCTGCAGACTGGCTGTCGTGTGTGAGGACTCCCACTTATTTTGTTTAAGTGGTCTTAGCGTAACGAAAGGCAATCCCAAATGGAATTGCTTGCATCTCTTCCACAGTACACAACTTTTATGCAACCCCTCAAGAATTCCTCCCTTGATCCCATCGCATTCCTGTTGAACTGTAAGGGGGCGGTGTGGGGAGACTTCCTGGAGCGGGCCACGCAGTGGATGTGGCTCTGACCCCATCCAGTCTCAGGAGCCTGTTAAGGACGGCCCAGCTTTTCATCCGGAATTTGCCCAGAGCAGCCAAAAGATGGGAGAACAGGGACTCGATCATTTCTCAGGTTTGTCAAACGTGCCTAATAGCTCTCGGGAGGAAGAGGTGAAAGGTTAGAGTGGAGGAGGATGGTGGTCATGTTTGTGGAGTTAGTGCCCAGCATCTGTGCACATCCGGTTCACTGAACATTCCTGAAAAATGGTTTTGTGAGGAATGGTTGAGCTGTCGGATGCACCCTAATTTACTGTGGGGTTACGTCCCAATAAACCCATGGTCAGTTGGAAGTGTTGTTGACAGTGCATTTAATGTGCCTACCACCCCGAACATCAGCTTAGCCCAGCCTGCCCCAACCACACTCAGAACACCTGCATTAGCCCACAGTTTGGCAACATCAGCTACCTCAAAGCCTGTTTTAGAAAAACATGTTGCCTATCTCATGTAATGTATTCAAATTGTGCCGAAGTTGAAACACAGAATGTTTGCACGGATACTCAAAGCGTGATTTCCACTACATGTATGTTGCTTTCACACCATCATAAAGTCAAAAAGTTGTGAGTCAGGCCACGAGTTGGGATGGGCTGTCCCGACTCAGCCAGCATCATGCCAAGTCACAGAAGCCCACGGTGCCTCAGGGCCGTGAAGTTCAACTGGTCTTTCTTTCCTTTTGGACTTTCTGAACTGCGAAAGGACACATTTAGTGGTATTTTATAGGTGATTTGTAACTCCCACACTGTGCCTACACTCTACAGGAGCAGGGAGGAATGTACAGAAATGAACAGGCGTCCCCCCATCTCCCAAGGGTCGATACTCTACACTTCCCTGCCATACCCATGGGACAACCCTGGGCAATACCACCACAATGCAAGCCTTCCCCAGGATAAAACCAAACATCAGCTAGAACGAATCATGACAATGAAAACGACACATCATACACCCGTTCCTTTTGCTTTCTAATCTGTGGAATATTTTTAGTATCTTTTCTTTTTTATGTTGACTCAAACCTATGATGATATTAACCTAAAATGATCACTTAAAAGCCAGCATGTCAGTTATTTCTACACCATCTTTCTGCCATTCATGCAGGTGTTTATTTAACAAACGCTTATTGAGCACAGAATATAAGTGCTGTGCCTCCCATATTTTTTGTGCATTAGGGACGTGGAGTTGGGCAAAATTGTATAGTAGGAGGTGGCTGGTGGGAGAGACAGTAATCAAGCCAGCTGAACATTAAACATCTAACTGCAAACTTGGTAGACGCTTTGGAGGAAAAGTGTGCTGGAAGCACCTGAGAGTAATATTGGTGAGGGTACTAAATGGAGACAGAGTTAGGGTTAGGGGAGGAAAGGGTTAAGAGGAGCTTCTCCCAGGAGATGTCCTCTGAGCTGAGGTCTGAAGGCTGTTAGGTGTGAACTCGTTGGTGTCCAGAATCCAGGAACGAGAGGTCTTTTAGACTGGGAGGGTGGATGCATGGCTATCTTGGCTGGTTATAAAGCCAGTTGAGGAGCTTGGGCTAGTAAGGGAGGGCAGCAGGCTGTGTCACAAGCAACAGAGGGTCTGGGAGGGAGTGTGTCCAGGACTCCACCTGACAACCCTGAAGGCTGCAGGGTAAATTGGGAAAAGGTGGGTCAGAGAGGATGGCAGGGGATGACCAGAAGACCCATGGGGTGTGGGGCAGGAAAAATGGGTCTGGCGGGCTTTCCTTGGATGCTCACCTATTCACAAGGCTTGGTGATAGACTGGATGTGGAGGTGAGGGCAGCGGTCGTGGGAGGCCTCAGCTTGGGCTCCTAATGTTGGGATCCTGCAGAGAGGTGTCAGGGAATCCTTTGGGCAGGGAGGAGTTGTGGTGAGTCCAAGGCCCCGTGGGACAGACAGCTAAGCATCCAGTGTGTGGTGTCATTTGTGGGTCTGGAGTCCAGTGTTCAGCCATGACCAGTGGTCACACATTTGGGAGTTCTCAATATGTGGATAGCAAATAAGGCCATGAGTGGGTAAGATTGCTTAGAAGGAAAATAAATGTATTTTTAAACCTCCATTTGCAATGCTGATGGTGTATCTGTCCATGCCAGGGACCTGGATGGTCAGTTTTTCTGCTGGGCTCCTCCTGCCACCAGTCCATGAGTTACTTTCTCACTGATGTGCTCTTTTTAAAAAACGATTAATATTTTTTTAAGAGACAGGGTTTTGCTCTGTTGTCCAGGCTGGAGTGCAGTGGTGTGATCATAGCTCACTGCAGTCTTGACCTCCTGGGCTCAAGCAATCCTCCTGCCTCAGCCTCCTGGGTAACTGAGACCACAGGCTGCTGCCACCATGCCCAGATAATTGTTTGTTTATTTTTGTAAAGAGCTCATGTTATGTTGCCCAGGCTGACAGCTAAGCTTCTGATGGAGAAAAAGTGAGAAGCTGTCTTTCCTGGCTGTTCTCACTGTCTAATGAGGTGTGAGCGGGGGCCAGGCCAGCACACAGACTCCTGCTGTATCTCCTGCTCCCGGGAGGGGTCTGTGCACCCAAGGCAAAGAAATCCACCCTCCAGGGGCTGATCTGTGACCTTTAAATTTACTCTAAAACTGAGGCATGTTAACAGAAAAAGGCTGGCAGCAATTGCCCAGCTGGACAAAAGACAAGCAATGTAGGAGACAGGGGAGGGAGCTGGCTGCGTGGCAGGGGTGGCAAACACCTTGGTGAGTGCGTTCCTTCTCGTGTTCAGGGCAGGCCCTTGTGGGAGCAGGGTCTTCAAGAGCTACCCAGGGGTGCAACTGAATCTTCACCCCACCGCAGGCTACTGGGGCCCTCAGGGAGAGGCCTTTTTCCTCACACCATTTGCCGGGAGATGGATGCCTTTCGTTAACCTGCAGGGGTGTGGGTTTTGTGTAAAGGCCTCTGTGTGAGATTGAGTTTTGGTTTTCACACAAATGTTGGTCCCTGTTCTGCCTCTTTGCTGCGTCACAGGGTGTGATAAGTTTCACAGGAGGGCCCTGAGGACAGATCACAGACCAGCTACTAACATGGGCCAACCTCGGGTCAAGATGTGAAAATAAATATCCAGGCCCATGGACTAGACCCAAGGCTGCAGTGATTGAATTGCATATAAAGACTTCATTCAAACCTCTTAATATGGGATTGCAAAATCTGCAGGTTTGCCGAGTAGCTAAGGGAATCTGGTAAACAAAGCTGGGCATAAGCACAGCAGTGCTTACATTTTCTCACTCCCTACTCACTGGCCCCGGTTCCTTCACAGTGGACACCAATATTCAGGATTTAGAACAAGGTATTTTGGGAAAGAACAAAAAACATGGATGATAAATATTATTGGGATCACAAATCCCTTTCTTGGGGTGGGGGCTAAGGTGCTGCACTGGTCCTTGTAAGAAGGCACTTGTGTACGTGTTAGTCCTCAGGTCAGGGGATGGCCAGGTGTCCAGCCACCCGCTCTGTCCCAGGTGGGCCATGGTCCTTGCTGTATCAAGATGCCACTAGCATGTCCTCCCATGTGGGAGCTTTGCAGGGGATCCTCCCTTTACCAACCAGCCCAATGCTCATTCTTTTTATTATCACCTGTTCATTACCAGGCATCAGGTGGCTGATCATAGCTCACTGCAGCCTCGACTTGACCTCCGGGGCTCAAGCAATCCTCCCGCCTCAGCCTCCTGAGTAGCTGAGACCACGGGGGTAAGCCACCATGCCCAGATAATTGTTTGCTTGTTTTTGTAAAGATGGCCCATGTTATGTTGCCCGGGCTGACTGCTAAGTTTCTGATGGAGAAAAAGTGAGAAGCCGTTTTTGCTGGCTGGTCTCACCATCTAATGAGGTGTGTGTGAGTAGGGGTTTGGGAGCAGAGAGAGTGTGCAAATGAAGATTTTAAAACATGTCTTTGGTAAAGTGTTATGGCTGATATTTTGGGTCATGTTCTTTTTTTTTTTTTTTAATTGTA
>NW_016107899.1:884656-890164 GCF_001604975.1 Cebus imitator
TTTGCCCTCTTTTGAATGGGTTTGTTTGTTTGTTTTTTTCTTGTAAATCTGTTTTAGTTCTTTGTAGATTCTGGATATTAGCCTTTTGTCAGATGGGTAGATTACAAAAATTTTTCCCATTCTGTTGGTTGCTGGTTCACTCTAATGATTGTGTGTTTTGCTTTGCAGAAGCTCTGGAGTTTAATTAGATCCCATTTGTCTATTTTGGGTTTTGTTGCTGATGCTTTTGGTGTTTTAGTCGTGAAGTCCTTGCCTATGCCTATGTCCTGAATGGTTTTGCCTGGCTTTTCTTCTAGGGTTTTTATGGTGTTAGGTCTTATGTTTAAGTCTTTAATCTATCTGGAGTTACTTTTAGTGTAAGGTGTCAGGAAGGGATCCAATTTCTGCTTTCTGCACATTGCTAGCCAATTTTCCCAACACCATTTATTAAACAGGGAATCCTTTCCCCATTGCTTGCTTTTGTCAGGTTTGTCAAAGATCAGATGATTGTAGATGTTTGGTGTTGCCTCTGAGGCCTCTGCTCTGTTCCATTGGTCTATATCTCTGTTTTGGTACTAGTACCATGCTGATTTGATTACTGTAGGCTTGTAGTATAGTTTGAAGTCAGGTAGTTTACTGAAGAGTGATGTACTTCCAATTATGTGGTCACTTTTAGAGTAAGTGTGATGTGGTACTGAGAAGAATGTATATTCTGTGGATTTGGAGTGGAGAGTTCTGTAGATGTCTATTAGTTCTGCTTAGTCCAGATCTGAGTTCAAGTCTGGGATATACTTGTTAATTTTCTGCCTCGTTGATATGTCTAATATAGACAATGGAGTGTTAAAGTCTCCCACTATTATTGTGTGGGAGTCTATGTCTCTTTATAGGTCATTAAGAACTTGCTTTGTGTATCTGGGTGCTACTATATTGGGTGTGTATATATTTAGGATCGTTAGCTCTTCTCATTGCATTGATCCTTTTACCATTATGTAATGCCCTTCTTTGTCTCTTTTGATCTTTGTTGGTTTAAAGTCCATTTTTATCAGAGATGAGAATTGCCACTCCTGCTTTGTTTTGTTTTGCATTTGCTTGGTAAATCTTTCTCCATCCCTTTATTTTGCGCCTATGTGTGTCCCTGCATGTGAGATGGGTTTCCTGAATACAGCTCACCAATAGGTCTTGACTTTTTATCCAATTTGCCAGTCTGCATCTTTTGATTGGGGTATTTAGCCCATTTACATTTAAGGTTAGTATTGTTATATGTGAATTTGATCCTGCCATTTTGATGCTAGCTGGTTGTTTTGCCTGTTAGTTGATGCAGTTTCTTCATTGTGTCAATGGTCTTTACCATTTGGTACATTTTTGAGGTGGCTGGTACCAGTTGTTCCTTTCTGTGTTTAGTGCTTCTTTCAGGAGCTCTTGTAAGGCAGGCCTGGTGGTGACAAAATCTTTCAGCAATTGCTTGTCCGTAAAGGATTTTATTTCTCCTTCACTTATGAAGCTTAGTTTGGCTGGATATGAAATTCTAGGTTGAAAGTTCTTTTCTTTAAGAATGTTGAATATTGGCCCCCATTGTCTTCAGATTTGTAGGGTTTCTGTGGAGAAATCTGCTGTGAGTCTGATGGGCTTCCCTTTGTGGGTAACTTGACCTTTCTCTCTGGCTGCCCTTAGCATTTTTTCCTTCATTTCAACTCTGGTGAATCTGATGATTATGTGCCTTGGGGTTGCTCTTCTTGAGGACTATCTTTGTGGTGTTCTATTTGCTGGACTTGAATGCTGGCCTGTCTTGCTAGGTTGGGGAAGTTCTCCTGGATAATATCCTGAAGAGTGTTTTCCAGCTTGGATTGATTCTCTCTGTCCCATTCAGGTACACCTATCAAATATAGATTAGATCTTTTCACATAATCCCATATTTCTCAGAGGCTTTGTTCATTTCATTTCAGTCTTTTTTTCTCTAATCTTGCCTTCTCATTTTATTTCATTGAGTTGATCTTCAATCTCCGATATCCTTTCTTCTGCTTGGTCGATTCAGCTATTGAAACTTGTGTATGCTTCGTGCAGTTCTCATGCTGTGTTTTTAAGTTCCATCAAGTCATTTATATTCGTCTCTAAGCTGTTTTATTCTAGTTAGCATTTCGTCTAACCTTTTTTCAAGGTTCTTAGTTTCTTTGCATCGGGTTAGAACATGTTCTTCTAGCTCAGAGAAGTTTGTTATTACCCACCTTCTGAAGCCTGTTTCTGTCAATTCATCAGACTGATTCTCCAACCATCTTTGTTCCCTTGCGAGGAGTTGTGATCCCTTGCAAGAGTAGAGGCGTTCTGGTCTTTGGTGTTTTCATCATTTTTGTGCTGGCTTCTTCCCATCTTCATGGATTTATCTAACTGTGGTCTTTGTAGTTGGTGACTTTTGGATTGGGTCTCTAAGTGGATGTCCTTTTGTTGATGTTGAAGCTATTTCTTTCTGTTTTTTGGTTTTCCCTCTAACAGTCAGACCCTTGTGCTGCAGGACTGCTGGAGGTCCACTCCAGACCCTGCGTGCCTGGGGAATCACCCACAGGAACTACAGAACAGTAAGGTTTGCTACTGGTTTCTTCTTCTGTTATCTCTGTCCTAGAAGGGTACCAGCCAGATGTCAGCCTGAGCTCTCCTTTATGAGATGTCTCTTTGGATATATGGGGGTAGGGGAGCTGCTTGAGGACACAGTCTGTCCCTTATAGGAGCTCAAATGCTGGGCCAGGAGCTCCTCTGTTCCATTCAGGGCTGCTGTGCAGGTACGTTTTTTGCTGCAGCAGGACTCATAACCGCCTCTTTTCCCAGGTGCTCTGTCCTGGGAAGATGGGGCTTTATTTATAAGTTCCTGAGGTGCTGCTGCCTTTTTTCAGAGATGCCCTGCCCAGCAAGGAGGTAGTCTAGTCACAGTCTGCCAGCAGAGGCATTGCTGAGCTGCTGTGGGCTCTGCTCAGCTGCTTTGTAAACTTCCTTGTGGTTTTGTTTACAGAGGTACAGTTAGAACTGCCTCGATAATGGTGGATACCATTCCCTACACTAAACTGGACCATCCTGGGTCCAGCTGCACTGGCTGTGAAACTCAATCTAGAGCACTTCAGATTGCTGGTCTTTGTGAGGGTGGGACCTGCCAAATCAGATCACCTGGCTCCCTGTTTCAGTCCCCTCTTTTTCAGTTGAATGGGCAGCTCTGTCTTCCAGGTGTTCCAGGCACCATTTGAAATGGCTGCCCAGATTTGTGTGAGTTTTTGTGTGGAAACCTGCAGTGCCATCTGAAACAGCTGTGCTGGAAACTCATGGTGCTTTTCGGCCCAGGAATCTCTTGGTCCGTGGGCAGTAAAAACTCATTTGGAAATGTGGTGATCACTCACCTTCTGCATTGTTCTCACTGGAAACTGCACTCCAGAGCGGTTTCTATTCGGCCATCTTGGATCCCTGTGTCATGTTCTTCAGTCCATCTGTTCCTTCAGGTTAGTCATGAAAATAGTTACACTGATTTGCTTGTTTAGCAACATGCTGTGAAGAGTCAGTCAGGTTTTCAGTGTTTTGGAAGTGATTCTTGTTAAGGCTGATAGGATAGGAAGATGGGGTAGGGAAGACCCTCTATGAGAGGGTCTGTAATGAAGGAGCCTGCAGGGAGTGTTGCCCAGTTCTGACTGGCTCCCTTGGGCCCCCATGGGCCCCACTCAATTACAGATCATGTCCTTTGTTGCTGGAGCTGGGGAGGGCATGGGACACCCTGGGTTGTGGGACCCTGGCTTAGCCTTCATGTACACAACCTGAAGCATCTCAGAGGCCTGTCCAGCCCCCTGGGCAGCAGAGCCAAAAAGCCCACTGAGCTGGAGACATTAGCAATGGAAGACTGCAGTCCTTAAAATAAAGTCAGTGGAGAACTAAGGATGTTCTGATGCAGTTTCCTTTTTCAAGTTAGAGACAGTTCTTGCAGAAGCCCCCAGAGTCCCCTACCTCAGCTTAATAGAAGCCACACTTTTTGAAAGGTTGTGACTCAGGGCTTCTTGAAATACAATTTTTGCAACACCAATTTAATGCTCAACGGGAGTTTTGGAATGCTACAATGGAGACTGAAGTTTATATTCATCTAAAGTTTGGAAGAGCTTATATTTCTGTTCCAAAGATTTGTGAGGTCCTTAGGTAAAACATATACCTGAGAGTTAAGTCATATATGTAATATATATGTAACGTTGTATACATATATTAATATATTTAACTGAAAATTAAGTCCTTTCTATTCATCAATTTATCTGTCATTTATCTATCATCCAGGTATACTATAATACACAGGCACACATTTATGAGGTCTAATTTTCACCTGTTTATATGCAAGAAAATGACTCTTTTCTTTTTTAAAACTTAATTTAATTTTAAGTGTCAGTATAAACATGCAGGATTTGCAGATTTATTACACAGGTACACGTGTGCCATGGTGGTTTGCTTCACCTATCAACTCAACACTTAGGTATTAAGCCTAGCATCCACTGGCTATTCTTCTTGATGCTCTCCCTCTCCTTGCCCCACAAAAGGACCCAGTGTGCATTGTTCTCCTTCCTGTGTCCATGTATTCTCATTGTTCAGCTTCCACTTATAAGTGAGAACATGCAGTGTTTGGTTTTCTGTTCCTGCATTAGTTTGCTGAGGATAATGGCTTCCAGCTCCATCCATGTCCCTGCAAAGGACATGATCTCATTCTTTTTTATGGCTGCATAGTATTGCATGATGTATATGTACTGTATTTTCTTTATCCAGTCTATCATTGTTGGGCATTTGGGTTGATTCCAAGTCTTTGCTATTGTGAACAGTGCTGCACTGAACATATATGCATGTATCTTTATAATAGAATGATTTATATTCCTTTGGGTACGTACCCCATAATGAGGTTGCTGGGTCAAGTTTTATTTCTGGTTCCAGGTCTTTGAGGAATTGCCATACTGTCTTCTACAATCATTGAACTAATTTACATTCCCACCAACAGTATAAAAGCATTCTTCTCTCTCCACAACCTAGTCAGCATCTGTTGTTTTTTAACTTTTTCACAATAACAATTCTGACTGGCAGGAGATGGTATCTCACTGTGGTTTTGATTTGCATTTCTCTAATGCAGTGATGTTGAGCTTTTGTTCATGTTTGTTGGCTGCATAAATGTCTTCTTCTTTTTTTTAATTATATATGTATATATATTTGTTTTATTGAGATATAATTCACATACCATAATATTCACCCCTTTAAATTACATAATTTTTGGTCTTTAGTATATTCATAAAGTTGTGCAACAATCACCACTATCTAATTCTAGGGTATTTTTTTTCGTATTTATTTATTTTATTGCATTTTAGGTTTGGGGGTACATGTGAAGAACATGCAAGATTGTTGCATAGGTACACACGTGGCAATGTGATTTGCTGCCTTCCTCCCCATCACCTACATCTGGCATCTCTCCCCTTGCTATCTCTCCCCAGCTCCCCACCCCCCACCGTCCCTCCCCTATTTCCCTCCAACGGACCCCGG
>NW_016107899.1:895899-936050 GCF_001604975.1 Cebus imitator
GAATGGGCAACTTCCCGTGGCTCCAATTGCCAGCCAAAAGGGCACCTGGACCGGTGTATTTTGTATGGCGAACCGCTGCTCCAGGCCACTGACAAAGCAGCCTGCGTGGGGCAAAGCAGCGGCGCCGGGTGCTGGCCGAAACAGCCAGCTGGCGACCTGTGGAGCTCCTCCGCCTGGGAATTGCCTAGTCTGTGGGCAATAAAAATGCCGCGTCCACTCACCCTCTGCACTTTCACTGGGAGCTGTAATCCTGAGCTGTTCCTAAACGGCCATCTTGGATCGTCCGCTTCCAAATGTCTTCTTTTGAGAAGTGTCTGTTCATGTCCTTTACTCACTTTTTAATGGAGCTGTTTTTTTTTTCTTGTAAATGCATTTAAGTTTCTTGTAGATTCTGGATATTAGAACTTTACCAGACACTAGATTGCAAAAATCAAGAAAATGATTTTTATTAGTCACAGGCAACAATAGAAGGAACAAGATACTTATTTTTTAAAAATTTTAAATTTAGAAATAATTTCTAATTTACAGAAAAGTTGCAAGAATAGTACAAAGATCCCATTCAAATTTCTCCAGTTTTCACTGTAATAAACCTTACAGGAAAAGGCCCTAATTCAGGATCACATATTGCACCCACTTGTTGTATCTCTTTAATCTTCTTCAATATGGAACAGTTTCTCAGTCTTCCCTTGACTTTTATGACCTTGACATTGTTGAAAATCTCTGCCCAGAAATTTTGTAAAGTATCTCTCTATTTGGTGCGGTCCAGTGTCTCCTCTGGAGTAGAGCTGGTTTCCACCGATTTTCACCGAATTATCACTTACATGGTAGTATGTTCTGTGACATCTTATCAGCTCGCTGATTGATACTGATTTCTCTCATGGCTGTGACACTGACTTTGACCACATGGTATCTTAATAGCCAGGCTCCTCTGCTATAGAGTTACTTTTGATTCCATTTGCAATCAGTAAGTATCTGGTGTGGTGATAACTTTGAAACTATTTAAGGTCTCATTCCTCATCCAATTACCTACTTAAGTTTGAACATCTATTGATGTTTCTTGCCAGAATAGAGGACTGCTGAGAGGTGTTTTTCAAATGTCATTATTTTTTCTGCATTTATCAGTTGGCATTCTACTATGAGGCAGTTGTTTCTCTTTCATATGTGCATATGTGTATGTATATGCGTATCATTTTAAAACATTTAGGCCGGGTGCTGTGGCTCACGCCTATAATCCTAGCACTTTGGGAGGCTGAGGCAGGTGGATCACGAGGTCAAGAGATTGAGACCATCCTGGTCAACATGGTGAAACCCCGTCTCTACTAAAAATACAAAAATTAGGGCATGGTGGCATGCGCCTGTAGTCCCAGCTACTCGGGAGGCTGAGGCAGGAGAATTGCTTGAATCCAGGAAGCAGAGGTTGCGATGAGCCAAGACTGCGCCACTGCACTCCAGCCTGTGTAACATGAGCAAAACTCCATCTCAAAAAAAAAAAAAATTATTTATGTGCATTCTCCTGAATTCCTGTTTTATTCAATGGGTTATAATGCATTGCTATCATTATTGTCTTGATGTCCAAATTACCCTGGATTTGGCCACTGAGAGCCTTATCAGCCTGGATTCTGTGTTTTCTGGGCATGCGCCTATTATTGTTTGAGCATGTTCTTATTTTCCACCACCTCAGGATACTCCAGGGCTGTCTTCTGCTTTCCCTGCCAACCCCTGAAGCAGGCATTTTGCCTCGCAGTAATGAAAAATGCTACTTGGAAGCCAAGATCTGCAATGTAGACATGGCCTTTGTTACCAAGGGGTCCTTGTCCCCAGGTACATTTTGTGGACGGCATTAGGAAATACATTTCATCATCTATCTCTATATCTCTATACACACACACACATCTATACATACTCACATCTATACTTCTTTCCTCATTTATCAAGTTAAATTGGAAACCAGGAGTTCACACCAATGCCCCCCATTTAAGGCCCTCAGCACTCATTCATTCCAGCCTTTCCCTCTTTTGCATTTGTGAGGCTTTCTCCCCAAACCTGGCTGCCAGTGAAGAACCTAGCTCCCTGTTTACTATTTACTCAACCCCCTCCCTGTGGCTAAGCTTCCACCTTCTGCCGTCCGCCCTGCTGGGTGGCCATCTGCTCAGACCCCCCGGACAGCCCAGCCTCTGCCGGGCTGCCTCACAACCTTGTCCCCAACTTTATGGTGTTTTGTTTGTTTTTAATGTGGGGGCTATGTACTATGAGCTGTGTGAAAGATTTCACCAGGAAAATGAGTATTTTGCAGCATTTTAAAACCACAGAAAGCTAGAGAAGGCAAGAATGTTAGGAATAGACTATTAAGAAGGAAGCTGAGCCTGGAAATTAAGGCAGGCTTGGGTGTTGGGGTGTCTCTATCCCAGTACCCCAGAGCTCAGCAGTCAGCTGTGCCGTGTGGAGGTCCTCTGCAATTTTAAGACTGGTGTTGGTATTGTAATTTTAACATTGGTATTTATGCTCTGTACAAACAGTTTCATTAGCAAACTCAGATTAATGACAGTTCTGCCTTAAGTCTTATAGATTGTTTAATGGATGGTGCTGACCCCATTAAGATCTGTAGCAATTAAAATAATCTGTACCTGTTGAATGAGATAAAGTTGCTTTTCTGTCTGTCTGTCTTCTTTTGTTCTCAGTATCTTGTAGAGCACACTCACCCTGTGTCCCAGAGACATTGTCAGGTGTTTAGGTTGGGGGTTGCCCTGCCATCAGGAATCTGAAGTACTCCTCTAGGGGGTCTTCTCTGGTGTGGCCCTGGTAGGAACAGATGCTTGAATGTCTTATCTATCTGGATAGGACACCTGGGAAGAAGCAAACCCCTAAGAGAACACTGGAATCTGCTTTTTAAATACAAAAGGGGAACCTGCTCTCTTGTGTAGCAGGCGCTGTGGCTGCTGCAGGGAGACGGCAGCAGGTGAAGGGCAGTGCCTTCCCAGGGCGCCTGGCGGGTGTGCAGCCACCCTATACAACTGCTGCTGAATGCCCTGCTGGCCCCAAGGACCCTGAATGCCCCCCAGCAAGGCCTTCCTGCCCTCCCCTTCTAGGGAAGACTGGCTAGAGCCGGCTGTATGTGGAATGCAGCACAATTCAACACATGCAGCAGGAGCCCCCCAGGGCGCCTCAGATGAACAGTTAGTGGCTCAAAATTAGCAGACTTTCCAAGGGAAGGGAAGAAAAAAGACTGTGCCTGGATGAGGGGGAAGGTGTGAAACCAAGAGCTTGCAGCCTGGGGGTGCTGAGCTGCCTGAGCTACGGGCCCCTCCCAGCCCCCCAGGGTCCTGGAGCCGGCCTGCTGCGGGCCTGGGGAGTGGTGGGAGCGCAGGGACCTGTGCTTTGGTCACAGCTCTGACATTTGGCTGCTGTCTCTGTCAGCGGGTGGGGGCTGAGGGATTACCTGGGGTGGGGAATTTCTGCCTGGTCTGCTTTTGAAATTAGTGCTCAGGGGCCCTGCTGCTTGAGAGGCTGACCTCTGGGGACTCCATGTGACAAGAGGCGAGAGAATAGATGCCTTAGGATGTGTGACCCTTGTCAAGCAGGCCCCGTGAAGGTCACTCTGTATTTATTAGTACTCACAGACATAAAGTTTAGAGTCAGTGCTGTCCGACAGAAATAGAATGTGAGTCTCAGATGTAACTTCACATTTTTTGATAGCTACATTTTTAAAAAGTAATAAAGAAGCAAGTGAAATTAATTTTAATGGGATATTTTTTGTTATCCTAATATAGCTAAAACATTAACCTATCAATATTAATTATGTGAAATTCTTAAGGAGATACTTTACATTCTTCTTTTCATGCTAAGTCTTTGAAATCTGGTGTGCATTTCACACCCAGAGCACATCTTGGTTCACACCAGCTGCATTTCAAGCACACGAGAGCACTTGGGCACACCCAGGGCGTGAGGATGGACTGGACTCTTTGCCTTTTGGATGTGAGTACAAATGAGGAGAGGGGCTTCCGGAGACTGTGTGTCCAAACCAAACTTGGGTACACCAAGAGAACCTGGGAGACTGCTCATCAGGAAATGTTTTCTGTCCATCCTCATAGGAATCACACCACATACTGGACTGCCTCACTGTGTAAAGTCCTCTAGGTCTTGTGTGTGTGTGTGGTGGGGGGAGCAGGGGACAGCGCAATAATAAAGTATGGCTCTGACAAAAGGCCTTAGATTGAACTAAAATAAACCGAATGACACACTACCAGGTTTATGAAATGTGTCTACACAGTTACGCCTTCCTAGGCCAAGACAGGATCTCTTTACTGGTTGACAAATTTTTTGCCATTTTGCGTAGTATTTTTTATCAAAAGATTGCAGATGTTTTGATTAAAATACTACACAAGGTTTAAAAAAATACTACATAGAAGCTTTAAGATGGAGCACTTCATGACATTGTTTTTCATATTTTTTGTTATATTATGTAAATTTAAGACCCTCAGTCTTGTTGCGAAAGACAGAAGGTGCTGGGCAATTAAGGATTTGACTTATCTAGGCTGTTACGATAGGGGTGAAAGTTCATGAGTGAGGGCTCCGTGAGATTCATCACTCCCAGGGACCAACCCTCATGCTTCCCTTTAATGTGATCTTCACATTCACGTTTCTCTTCATCAATTTAGGTATCCCTCTCTCCATACGACTGGCCTTCAATGTTTTAACACTCTGGGCTTTGCCACCACCTCTCAGCAGGTAGTTGAGCTGATTCACAGGAATACCACCAGCCCCACTTCGCCTCACTCAGGAAGATTATGGTTAACCTTGGTGAATATTGCTCACCAAGGATGACCTTCATTCCTCTTGAATCAGAGGAGAGAATGGCAAGGTTGAACTCGACCTTGTCCTGTAGTACAAGAATTGATGGTCAAGAAATCCTCCTCTACCCTCAAAATAAGTCATTGTATAAGACACCTGCACTTGTACATTTATTGCAGAACTATTCACAATAGCAAAGATTTGGAATCAACCTAAATGTCTGCCAACACCATCAACAGAGGACTGGATCTAAAAAAATGTGATATATACATATACAAATACGTACACACACAAACACACACACATACACACACACACACACACATCATGGAATACTATTCAGCCATGAAGAATGATGAAACCATGTCTTTTGCAGCAACATGGATGGAACGGGAGGCCACCATCCTCTATGAAATAACTCAGAAGAATACATTCAAATACTGCATGTTCTACAAGTGTGACCTAAAATGCATACCCATGAACATGCAGAGTGGAAGAATAGATGTTGGAGACTCAGAAGGGTTGGAGAGGAGGATGGTGGGTGAGGGATGAAATACCACCTACTAGGTACAATGTACATTCTCTGGGTGATGGTTACACTGAAGGCCCAGACTTCACCAATTTGCAATGAATACATGTAAGAAACCTGCACTTGTACCCCTAAATATATTATAAATAAATAAGATATCCTCATCCTCTTCTACCATTTTGTGTTCTAAGAGAGAAATGGACAGGACCCCCTGCCCTGCCATATTCTGAAAATGAGACCCTCCTCCCGCCTGGCTCAGTGGTTTAGAAGACCTGGTGCCTCTCCCCTGTGAATCCCAGGAGAGTCTGGACGACTCCCCGTTTACCTGCCTCAACACCCCAGGCTATCGACCTTTCTTAGTGAGTTCCAAGCCACTAGGCAGCCCCATTCCCTGAGTTTCTCCAGCTCCCAAGCCAGGCTACTGGTGTTCTTGGGATGCTGTGCGCGGGTATGATCACCTCTTGTACCAGGGTGTGCATGACCTGAGCATCCTGCTCAACTTTCTTATGACTTGTCCAGGGGAACCCAGCCCATGCAGGGTCTGCTGTGGGGTGGAGCTTTGGGAGTTTTGGGTCAAGTCCAAAGGCTCACACAACTTCTGTCATCCTGGGCAAGGGCCACTGTGAGGCAGCCTAGAGTCCTAGATGATCTGGCTATCAGGCCTGAATTGTCACTGACACCAGATTAGTAGGAAGGGAGAAAAATGGGAACTGTTCGCTGGGAGAATTGTAGCTAGACATTGAGGAAAACTGACAATCTGGGTAAGGTGACAGGGTCTGATCCAATTTATGAGTAGGTATCAATACTGTTTTCTTCACAGAATGGAAGGAAGTCAATTACTTCTTGGCCAGATAAGACAGAGAATGCATATTCATCAGGTACCTTGATTTACAAAAAGAGGCAAGAAACAGTCCAAAGCTCGGGCCAGAGTTTGATAAACTCAGGGAGGGCTGTAGTTTTCTACTGAAACACACAATTCTCTTTAGCTATCCCCCTTTTGATTAAAGATGATATGAAAGAATGCTTGTTCTTGATCACAAAGTAAGGCTGATCACATTAGATTTAGCCTACTTATCTATGTAGGTGTTGTAGGACTGTTAAATTTGCTGGCCCCAAGTTTCCTGTGCTGGAAGTTTTCATAAAGAATCTCAGATTGGATTTCTTAAAGCCTCTTGAAGCTAGGCAGGCAAGGCACGATCAAACCACTAGATTTCACCTGGAATATATATAAATTTGGTCAAATTATTCTCTTCTCGAGGTCCCCACTCAAACTGTGCTAATGTTCTCAGGCTGGCCAGGAAGTGATCTTTGCTCATCTGTAAGGCTGAGAACCTGTCTGCCAGGCACCACACCAGTATTCCTGGGAGAGTTTGTAAATATCGGCTCTGTACAGTCAATCTTAGTTTCTCAAAAGTGTCTGCTCATATCTTATTAAATGACCACCATTCTCAAATATGACATTTCAGTCATGGCCTTCATTATGGAACCAATGTTTCCAATTTTGTCTTGTTACAAGGAGGACAGGGTCTTATCCAACCTAGACAAACAATTACATCGCCATGAACAGCAAGAACACTCAGTAAAAGTTCTGACTTCTGGAGGGCTCAGACAAGGAGGATATCACTTATAAATGTTTTATTTCCACCTACAAAGGCAGAGTCTACTAAATTGTTAGTTACAGATAGCTTAAGAGGAAAGCAAAAACACTCACCTTACGTATTCAGAGGATAGAACATGAAAACGACAGTAACATTCCAAACAAGAACCACTGTCGTTCCTCATCTGTTCATTCAGCCCTATGCAATTAGTTCTTGGATCTTGGGTCAGCAGTCTCACAAATCCATCCACTTCTCAGCTGGAGTCTTGGAAATCCTGACTCAGTCCACAGACATGGTTTAGGCAAGGCCATCAGGGATCGGCTCTTACAAAGATACCTTTTCCATAGGGAATGATAGGAAAGGTTCTGAGAAACACAGGAAAGGTTCTGAGAAAACTCTTTTGAAACCATAGCACCTTGGCTTATAGCTGAATGTAAGGCTTTCAAACAAGCAACAGAGTAAAAGAAAAAAAACCTATCTCTGTAGATGAAGGAAGACTTACAATGCTGTGGTTACCTTATTACTGACCGTTTTCGAAAGTGAAAGTCTGATGAGAGTTCATGACAAGAATGATCCAACCAACAGGGAAACTGACCAGTAAAGTCAGTCCAAGTAAACTTAGATAAAATACCCACAAACATGGACAGCCCCATTTTCAAAGAAGAGTGGCTGTACATTTAATTTATTAAAGTGGATTAACATGATCTTTATAGAGAAAATATCTTCAGATATAAGGTATAATAATCCCAACATAATATATATATTAAAGCATATAGTTAAAATATATCAAGAATATATGAAGTGCAAAGGAATCAGGAAGGAGCAGGTCCTGAATGTCTGTACGTTACAGAACTTCATGGGTAAGCGATGTGAAAGCCCCAATTGAAAACTACTGGCTGAGTCAGAATGGCGATCATGAAAGAGTCAGAAAACAACAGATGCTGGAGAGGATGTGGAGAAATAGAAACACTCTCACACTGTTGGTGGGAGTGTAAATTAGTTCAACCATTGTGGAAGACAGTGAGGTGATTCCTCAAGGACCTAGAAATAGAAATACAATTTGAACCAGCAATCCCGTTACTGGGTATATACCCAGAGGATTATAAATCATTCTATAAAGACACATGCACGCAGATGTTTATTGCAGCACTGTTTACAATAACAAAGACCTGGAACCAACCCAAATGCCCATCAATGATAGACTGGGTAAAGAAAATGTGGCACATAAACACCATGGAGTACTATGCAGCCATAAAAAAGAATAAGTTCATGCCTTTTGCAGGTACATGGATGCAAGCTGGAAGTCATAATTCTCAGTAAACTAACACAGGAACAGAAAACCAAACACTGCATACTCTCAGTCATAAGTGGGAGTTGAACAATGAGAACACATGGACACAGGGAGGGGAACATCACACATCAGGGCCTGACTGGGGCGCGGGTGGGGGCAAGGGGAGGGAGAGCATTAGGACAAATATCTAATGCATGTGGGGCTTAAAACCTAGATGACGGGTTGACAGGTACAGCAAACCGCCATGGCACACGTATACCTGTGTAACAAACCTGCGTGCTCTGCACATGTATCCCACAACTTAAAGTAAAAAAATTTTTAAAAGTGATAAAATAAAAAAAGAAATATGTATACATTGTGGAATGTCTAAATCAAGCTAATATGTATTACCTCATGTATTTATCATTTTCTTTTTGTGGTGAGAACACTTCAAATCTACTCTTCTATCACATTTTGTGAATAAAATACACTTATTAAAAAAAACTGGCTGAGAAGTTGTTAGATTCAAATTAAAGAGGGAAAGTCATGATGAAGTTGACATTGAAAAAATAACTGAAGACTTGGCATGGTGGCTCCTGCCTGTGCTCTCAGCACTTTGGAGGCTGAAGCAGGAGGATCTCTTGAGGCCAGGAATTCAAGACAAGCCTGGGCAACAATGGGAGACCCCCTTTCTATGAAAAATTAATAAATTAGCCAGGCATGGTGGTGCTCACTTGTAGTCCTGGCTAAGCAGGATGCTGAGGAAGGAGGATCACTTGAGCCCAGGAGTTCGAGGTTGCAATGAGCCATGATCACGCCCCTGCACTCCAGCCTGGGCCACAGAGGCAGCCCCTGTTTCTAAGATAAATACTATTTTAAAAAACGTATAATCATGGATTACTGAGAAATTGTACCTGGCTACCTACTTAACCAAAATGACATTAAAGGATCACCTGACGTCGGGAGTTCCAGACCAGCCTAGCCAACATAGTGAAACCCTGTTTCTACTAAAAATACAAAAATTAGCTGGGTGTGGCGGCTCACGCCTGTAATCCCAGCTACTCGGGAGGCTGAGGCAGGAGAATCGCTTGAACCCAGGAAGCAGATGTTGCAGTGAGCTGAGATCATGCCACTGCACTCCAGCCTGGGTGACAGAGTGAGATTCTGTCTCAAAAATCAAAAAGTTTTGAAAGAAAACACAGGCGGTAACATGACTATAAAGACTCCTAGTGCTTTCAAAAGTGAGAATATTTGGTTCTCTTAAATAATCAAGAACAATAAAAAGTCAACATAAAGCACAAGGATCTTTACCTTCTAGGCAGCTTACTCAGAAGGCAAAGGAAAACTTTTTTTCAACATCTCAGTGAGTGCAGATCAACAGTCCATGAGAAATGTAAATGTAAAAAGCTCTTTTTGAAAACTGTATGAGCAATTCCATTAAACCTTAGCTAGCTTTGACCACTGCAAAGAAAAAATCACTGTCTGAGAATCTTCTACAACTTTCTATATTCATTCAGGTTTTGTCCTGTACTTTTCTCTTTGTTATTCTGGAAAAATGAGTCATTTTACTTTAGGACACAGCTACTTTCTTTTCCCTTTGGCAAAAACATATCCTATACAGCTTGCTTGCAAAGCTGTTTCTCTCTACTTTCGTTGCTTCTAGTAAAGTCTCAGGCATATATATTGAGCATAACTTTTATTGAAGGCAATTTCTGTTTCACAGAGCAAATTAGGAGGTAGATACAGGTTTTGATCGACTTACTACCTATGCAACTTAACGACCGTTCGACTTCATGGCCACAATCGCTAGCCACGACTGCCCCGCGTCTGGCAGCGCAAACGTTGCCCAGCTGGGCGTGCGACAGTGCGGACCAGCTTCCGGCAGCACTACCATCTCCGCGTGCACCATTTCAACTGTACATATAGCCTACTCAAATTACGACCAAATCGTGTTACAACCGGTCTGCCGGTCCCAATTGTGGTCGTAAGTCGAGCACTGGCTGTAATTGCAAGCGGTCACACACCAGCATTCTGCAACAGGCTAGCAGAACTCACGAATATACATTCACAGCTTGCTAAGACCCACACATCCCTTACCGTACAACTTCTCAAAATGCCAAAAATGCACATCTTCACTAATAGGCTCAAATAGATATATAACCTTTCTTACATATACGAAGAAGAGGCAAACATTATACAAAATTAAAATTGTGATTAGTAATTAATGCTTCAGTGTTCTCTTACTTAGAAATGATCTAGGTATATAATAAAGATTCATTAATTAAGCATCAGTCCCAGTTTTAAATTACCTGAAGATCTTGGAAACTGTAAACTTAAGTTGACTTAAAGTTGACTCACTACAAAACACACAAAACATCATTATGCATGAATGAAAGTTTGTCAAAATAATGATTTAATTTTGTTACACACAAATTAAAATTTTCACAATATTAAATATTTAGTATGGGAGTGGTGGCTCACACCTGATATCCTAGCACTTTGGGGAGGCCAAGGCAGGCAGATCACTTGAGATTGGGAGTTTGAGGCCAGCCTGGCCAACATAGTGTACCAGAAATACAAAAATTAGCCAGGTGCAATGGCACACACCTGCAAATCTCAACTACTTGGGAGGCTAAGACGGGAGAATCACTTGAATCTGGGAGGCAGAGATTGTAGTGAGCGGAGATCGCACCACTGCACTTCAGCCTGGGTGACAAAGTCAGACTCCGTATCAAAAAAAAAACCACCAAAAATGTAGTAGAAATAGTGGTAGCTTAATTTTTTCTGTAAACCTGTATAGATTTGGGAAGATCATATCCAAGTAGAATAAAAATGCAATGCTTAGTGCCAAAGACACAGTTATTTTTATTAAACCAGTCATATTCAACTAGTTTCATTTGCCAAAGATTTATCTAAATTACGTGAACTTACTTTCTTAAAACATTTGAATTAGTTTCTATGAGAATGCTTCTCATAGAGCATGTTGAAAATATTGGAAAGTCAATTTTCTCAGTTTCTGGGAATTTTAGAAATATTCAATGCATGTAAGCACTTACTTATCACTAAGTCAATCAGAATAGAGTTCCTTTCATTTAAGAGATTTTATAATCTAATTTTCTAATACCATTTGGAAGTAGAAAACTTTTATACACTTACACATTGAGAGGTAAAGCCCTTTCTGAATGACAGACACACAAACATATATCAGAAAGAGAAAAAAAGCTTATATTTTCAATTCAAAATCTAGTTTTGGGTCAAGAGTGAGCTAGAACGACAAAGCGCGTTGGTCTACAGGGGAGAGCTGCTGGCATTTAATAGTGGGTGTGGGTCCTCGCTGTGCTGCGGAAGAGCAGGTGCCTGGAGTACAGGCCTGGGTCTCCGGAGCACCATTTAGGGATGGAGCACCAAGAGCCCCAGGAGCCTCGTTACCTAGGGATTGATGGCCTTTCCAGGTGAAGTCTGGCCCTATCCAAGTCACGGCACCAACACTGAGAAAGGAAGAATGCACAAATCAACTGAGACTGCTTTATTTGGGCTGCTGCAGTGGGGAGAAGGTTCTGCAGTGAAGCTGGCAGCCTGGGCATATGTCAAGGCAGGTGGACAAGGAAGGCGTCCAGAGTCCCTTAGGCATCTCAAGAAGAGGAGCCAGGCCTCATGTAAGTGACTGAGTGAGACTGGAGGAGGGCCTCACCTCACAACACGGGAGGGCGAGAGTCCTGGGGGCTGTCCATTTCTTGGAACACTTCCCAGAACTGGGCTTAGGTAAAGTTCAACGTTGCCATTATCTTCCAAATTAATGAAGTGATATTAAAGCAGAAATCATTTTCTTACTGAATCTAGTCTTTCCATATATATATATATATATAAAATTACTCATATATAGATACGAGAAAGGGTCTTGCTCTATTGCCCAGGCTGGAGTGAATATATATATATATATATAAAATTACTCATATATAGATACGAGAAAGGGTCTTGCTCTATTGCCCAGGCTGGAGTGAAGTGGCAATGATCATAGCTTTCTGCAGCTGTGACCTCCCAAGCTCAAGGGATCCTGTCCTGCAGTCTCCGGAGCAGCTGGGCCTACCGGCATGCAAACACCACATTCAGCTAATTTAAAAAAAACTTTGCAAAGACTTGTTTCAGGATGTTGGCCAGGCTGCTCTCGAACTCCTGGCCTCGTGCCATCCTCCTGCCTTGCCCTCCCAAAGTGTTGGGATTATAGACATGAGCCACAGTGCCCAGCCAATATATTTTATTGATCCTTCAATTACTAGTGATTCAAATCCTTGTAATGAACCATCTTACGTAAGAATAGAAATAGAATTTTTAAAATTACTCATCAATTCTGCAGCAACAGTTTCTCTGTTGAAAAATGTTTTCATTTATGGAGAGATTTGTTGCCTTAAATAAAAAGATGGTCATTTCAGTGAAGGCACTGGATTCCCTGTTGAGCAGATTTGGGGGCAGCTCTTCTTTCTCTGGGTAATGACATGATCAAGAAGAGATTCTCACAATTCGCTGAACCCCTACCCTCAGCACAATTTAGTGATTTTCAAAGAACAACCACATCTCAGGATATTTAAATTTCTGGGTGTACATTTAGCTTTTCAGTAATAAAACTGACCGCATAAGTAGCAAAATCATCCTTCCACAATGTAACTTTCCTACCAAAAGCTTTTTATCACTGTTTTTCTTTAAGGGATTTAATAATCAGATTAAACTATAAAAATTCTTGATATTAAGCAGCTACCTATTGTTTGAAAAAGCTGCCAAGTACATTACAGGAGCATACAAGGCAAGAAACAGAAGGACACTTTCTGAGAGCCAAACAAGATGAGGGTAAATTCAACTCTACGCTTAGAAAGAGAAGACGCTCCTGTGCTGTGTAGCCAGTAAGCAGTCCTGACGAGGTCTGGGAATAACTTCTCATCCACTAACAGTGCAGGCTCCTACAAGCACCATATCCATGTGTCAGCAAAGGGCATTTTCCTGCCCTAGACCAGTGGCCACAGGTAGGGTTACAAATGGCGATGGTGGAGAAGGCGGGGTCCTGTCGCAGCGGGAGGGGGAGGGGGAAAGCCCCATCCTAGGCTTGCTCAAAGCAGCAGCCTCGCCAGAGGGTGGGCATCATCCTCTCTTCACACTCCTCCCAGCGCCGGAGGCAGGTATCATGGTTTCCATGTTAGAAATGAGAAAATGGAGCCCCAGGGCAGTAGTGTGACCTGACCCGAGTAGAAGCTTCAGGGGGCAAGCAAGCTTGGGTTTCTGACTCTGAGGCCCGCACCCCTTCTGCTCCAGGGAGTTTGCCTCACGGATTAAGGCCTCTGCATTTAGATGACTGTGGGGAACAATGAAAGCAGACCTCTACCTTTCTGTATAGAGCACCCTTGACGTAAGTAACTCCATCTTGGAAAAAGACTTCATTTTACATCTCAAAAGCCATCATACCAATAGAGAACAGATGTTCCCCTAATCAATAGAGACTGCACCTGACTAGACAAGAGCATGAACAGGCACACTCTTACTATCAGTCCTCGCCAGATGACTCAAGGGCCATAAAGTGAGCAGAACTTCACTCGCTAGACAAGGCTATCTTGGCAGACGCGCACCTAACCAGATAAGACATAACCCTTTACTATCAGTCTTCACTAGAGGATTCTGTGGCCATAAAATGAGCAGGATTTCATCAGGTAGACACTGCTGTCTTGGGAGAACCTGTCCTGCTGTCACTTGTGATAAGCACCTGGCATCTGCTGACTTTAAAGGCTCTGACCACATCAAAGCCTCTTCCTTGCAAGATACCAGCGTCCGTCGGGATCAGCCCAGGACATTCTCCTTGTCCTCATTGCTCTCCTTGGACCGTTTCATTCATCCCTTTTCCAATCCCCTTTTCTCTTGTTGAATGTTACTTTGCTTGATGTGAAATATTTAATCTATAACGTTTATATATTGATTAAATATACTGCTGTGTATGGTTTGTGAAACTGACTAACTTGTGGAGTGGCTTGAGCCTGCGTTTCCACAGCTGGTACTAAGAACTGCCTTCTTGGGAACTCCAGGTAGCTCGTGGCTTTTATGATTGAAATAGCCTGAGTGAAAGTCTGACCTGTGGAAAGACATACACGTGTGTGGGCCTGGTTATGTCTGATCTTACGCTGCTCACGACAGTTTCTCATTGAGTGAGGCAGACAGCCACTGTCATGTTAGAGCAGAGGAGGCCGCGAAATTGTTTCTTTATCTAGAAAGTAATAGGGTGGCTAACATCCAAGAGGTGACCTTCCCATGGCCCTGGCCTGGTGGGAGGTGTGGTGACGGCTGCCAAGGAGGGGACATGCTCTTGGTGCCAATGAATGCCTGAGGCCAGCCTGATTGCCTGGGTTGTGCCTGTTATAAGCACATTACCTTGAGTGAGGTGTGGTAAGGCCAGACGCAGGTCAGGAATGACACCAGAAAGAGTTTTACAGTTCATTATTCTCATGGTTCCCGGGAGAGGCCTGGGGAGGGTCAGGAGGCTGTGAATGAGGGGAGACAGCTCAGGGCAAGCGCCCTTGTTGTGGTTTATGCATGAAGGAGCAGGTGAAGCCGGGCAAGCAGGCTGTAGATTGGCAAGTTTGAACAGTCTCAGGGCTACGGAGCAGTGGGGCTGTGCCGGGCTATCAGGTACCTGTCCTGGGGTGACGAGGGCAGGTGGACAGTGGCCCAGAGCGGGATAGCCTGATAAAGGTGGCCACTGGGGATGTGGATTGAATCTGCTCAAGAAGGGGAACTGACTGGGCTTTAGCCAAGGCCTCAAAACTGGGTCTGGACAGCATTTCAGAACTGCAGCACCCTGCCCCAGCCTGGCCCCTGCTCACACACTCCCGGGCACACCCCAGCCGCACCATCTGCCTAGCTGACTCTTGGCTCCTTCTGGCTCCCGGGAGCAGAGTCTGACTGTGCAAAAGGCCGAAGAGTGGAAGGGCCCTGGCTGGGCCCAGCTTCAAAGCAACTGAAGAGGCTTTAAACTACAAGTTAATTTCTAGCATCTTTTAAATATGCAAGAAAGGAAACAGATTTGGGTGTTGTATTAGTCTGTTCTAACGCTGACTGGGTAATTTATAAAGGAAAGAGGTTTAATTGACTCACAGTTTATCATGGATGGGGAGGCCTGAGGAAACTTACAATCATGGCAGAAGGGGAAGCAAACACGTCCTTCTTCACATGGCGACAGGAGGGAGAAGAATGAGTGTCTAGTGAAGAGGGAAATCCTTTATAAAACCATCAGATCTCAGGAGAACTAACTCACTATTGGGAGAACAGGCCAGGGGAAACTGCCTCCATGATTCAATTATCTCCACCCATGACACATGAGGATTACGGGAACTATAATTCAAGGTGAGATTTGGGTGGGGACACAGTCAAACCATATCAAATGTTAAGGAAATGAAGGAAAATTGTTTTCTTGAGGTGGTGGTATTAGGTCTGAGTTGAATTCCCAGTGTGCAGGTAAAGGCATCAGGCTTCCAAATGACTGTCATGAGAATAGAATCCTTACCAGGTCCCACTGTCTGCTGCTCAGTTCTAAGCCAAGCCCTAAATGGGGTTTTCCATGGAGACTTAACTTAATTACGCGAGACTTACCTTGCCCAAGGTTGCATGTGTCTGTGGCAGAGCCACAAGTTCAGTCTCTAAGGTCCATGCCCTTCTCACTACACTACATGATTTCAAATGGTAAACCTGTCTTCCCTGAACCTCCTCCTCCAACCTCCCAGCTTCCTCTATCTCTGCTCCTAGTCCTGGTCATTGAGGGCTGTGCTGATTTTGAATTGGAAAAGTAAGGAATCAAGCACAATCACTTCAAGGCTGATCATAAGCACTGCTGTGAGGTGTTCAGGGGGACAGCATGAGAGCGTCTCCCCCTGAAAATGTTTCCCAGACTTTTCCAGGGAAGGAGTCCAGTAGACAGGCAGACTGGCCCCCTTGGGGGATGTGCAGCCAAGTGAACTGTTTAGCCAGGTGCAAAGTCAAACAATGCCAGGAGGCCTTTGTGTCAAGCTTATAAAGGGCTCTCTGCAGCCATATTATTGTTTTCTACCATGTCAGCTAATTATTCATTAAATCAGGTCCTCTAGGAAGTAGTATTATATTTATCCAATGGCTTTATGTCTTTCCATGATACCTGAAGAAAACCTTTTTTTGGGCATAAATAACCCAGCATCAGATGAAAGCTTTTTGAGCACTTGCTGTGGTGCCCAGCCCCAAGTGTGTTCTCAGGAAGAAATCGATGACCTTCATTTATTCATGCTGCAATCATTTGCTCATTCACTTGCGACTTCCTGTTGTGTGCCAGGCACTGAGCATCCTAGTAAATAAGAAACGCTGTCTGTCCCCAGTCCCCGGGGCTAGTGGGCACGTGGCACATCCAGGGTCAGTGCACAGAGTGGACACGACCACAGTGTCTGCCTGCGTAGCAAGTCACGAAGGCCTTTTCAGGGTCTGGCTTATGTCAGCTAAAATGAACAGGAAGAGTAGGCGTCAGTCAGGTGAAAAAGGGCAGAGAGAGCACCGTCTGGGCAGAAGGGAGAGAGTGAGCAAGGGGCCCATGGGACTGGGTGCTGTGCATCGTCACAGAGGGGCAGGAGGAGGACAGTGCTGGGCGCCACGGCTGGGGGGTGCGAGCCAACAGGGTCCCCAGGCCAGTCAGGGGTCCCGGCCTTCCCTGGAAAACAAGGAGTCATTACAGAGGCTCGATGGCACATGGTGAAAATGAGGTTCTTCTGGGAAATTTTAGGCTGCAGGATGTGAGTGGCCCTCAGCAGGGAAGGCCTGGCAGGCAGCGAGGGCTTCCGGACTAGACCCCAAGAAGGAGGTGGGGCCGGCAACACAGACTTGGAGGTTCCTAATCCACAGATGGTACCCAGGCCACTGTGTTGGGTCAGGTCTTCCAGGGCACGGGAGGAGGGATGCAGCTGAGGGAAGGAAGCCCAGTGACAGCAGCCCTGGGACCAGCAGGAGGCCAGGGAGCAAGGCCAGGGTGAGCCAGCCAGGACCCCAAATATCAGAGGCTCAGCTGAAGTTGGTGTTTGCTGTTTTTCCTGTTAATCCATATGTTTTTCTTAATATTTCTTTCCATTTGGATTCTCCACTTCAGAAGATTTATTTTTTGGATTAATAAAAATCGTATGTATAAAAAACATGCCGTTTGGCAATCTGTGCCTGATGTGGGATGGCTACATGGAGCTAACCAACACATGCATTTCCTCACATACTTGTTTTTTGTGATGAGAACACTGAAAATCTACTCTGACAATTTTCAAAGATAGAATACATTAACTACAGCCACCATGTCCTATAATAGATTTCTTGGTCTTCCAGAGATTTCATATCCTGTCTTCCCAGCCCCCCACCCCAACCCCACCCTGGAACCACCACGTTTTTTTCTTTTAGTTTTCTCTCATCTTTCTTTCTCTTAAAAATGCATATTTTCTTTGATTTTGCTGAAGTTCTTTACAGAAGAAGGCCAAGAAGACAACAAACAACTATCACCAAATCTTGGCTTCTAGAGAATTTTGTTTTCTTTCTTTCCTAAAAATTCCTTGAAAGAACAATAGCAAGCTGATGATTCATTTGAAAACAGTCATGTGCCAATTTTGGTAAAGGCTCCCGAGTTTCCTGCTTGATGGAGCAGCGTGGGGTGAAGGGCTGCACGGGAGAATGTTTTGTTAGTAACTGAGAGTCAGAATTTAAGAGTGGCGTGGATCCCAAGGAAATCCAACTTTATTTTTTCTGCTATCCCCCACCCCCCACGAAGAGTTTATTCATTATAGGACTTCTTTGTAAAGTGATCTCTGTGTTCTTTTTGAGCTTGAAATTATACTCAAATGTTCTTCTGGAATGTTTTCCTTTTTCCTTTAAAATAATACATGTACTTACTCCCTGGAACTAAATTAAGTGAGGCAATGAGGCCAGGAGAGAGCGGGCAGCGGGACATCACTCCGATTCAAGGACTGTGGTGAGGTTCATGTCCCTTGCTTTGTCAGTCTGGCCTTGGGTAAGCTGGGGTTCACGTTTTGAACACACTCCAGGGCCATCCCTTACCAGTTGTGTGACCTTGGGCAAGTCCCTACTTCTCAAAGCATTAGTTTGTCCCTCTGGAAGGGAGAGAGTAATATCTAATCCATAGGGTGCCCCAAAGATGAAATGAGAAAATGTATTAGAGGCATAGCATATACTAAGTACTTAGAAAGCCCAGCAGGTAAATGGACAGGCGTCAGGCACCAGTGGCTTAAGCCTGTAATTCCAGCTACTTGGGAGGCTGAGGTGGGAGGGCTGCTTGAGTCCAGGAGCTCGAGACAAGCTGGGCAACACAGCAAGACCCCATCCCTGAAAAAATCAAATCAAATGAAATAAAATAAAATACAATGGAGAGGCCATACACAGAGTTCCTATGGGAGGAAAATCTGTCACAATGGGAAAATACTGCTACTGACACGTCACATTATATAATTACTGTGTTCCCGAAAACACCAAGATGTAGCCTTTTGCTCAGGTGAGGGCACAAGCCACAGGAAACGGGGGACTCTCTGGTAGGTTGGAAGCCCCATCTTGGCTTTCAAGTGAGATGCCCTGGTGGTCCAAGGCCCCTCGCCCCCACCAGACAGCTGGTCTACCCTTGAGGATGCATCACACCTCCGGAAGAAGTCCCTGCCCTACTCACTGCCCTGGCTTGTGGCTGGGGCTTCTTGGCAGGGCTGGGTGTGTCCGCGCCTGAGTCACTGTGGGCAGGGTTGACCCAATGTTCCTTCATCTGTGGAGTGTCCCTGATGATGAATTTTGGGGTGAACTGGAAACTCCACTTTGTGGGACCTCTTCTGAGACATACATAGTGAGAAGGGGATGGAGGCTAAAGTCAGATAAGCTAGGGTAAGTTCAGCCTTTAGTGCACATAAAGGTTAAATAGTGCAAGAGCACATACAACGTTCAACAAAAATTGGTTTTTGTATTCAAAATCTTTCTCACAAAAATTAGCATATGGAAATATCAAGAAGGCAGATGTTAAAACTTCTTACCATCAGCTCCTGCGTCTTTACACACATGGTACTGGCAAAGGCTGATGCACTGAAGATGTCCTCATGCTTTTCCATGCTACCTGACCCCCCAAGAGAGTATACCTGGCCCTGGAGAGCCCCTCTCAAGCACGAGACTTGCATTTGAAGCAGATTCATTTTGGAGGGTCCACGTGTTCACTATCAGGCCACTGTGATGTCATTTTAGGGCCACTGCCCTCAACAGCTTGTCAGCCTAATTGGGAAAATAGGTAAGTGACAGAGGAGTTTGACAGGTACTGAGGCAGGAGAGTAGGATCTGGAGGCAGGGAACCTAAGGCTGTGTCACCCTAACTTCCTAGAACCCTAACTTTCCACACCTAAGTAACAAAAGGACTAGAGGCTACTCCTTTTGCAAATCTCCCACCTTTTCTGTGGGGCAGATGGGAAATTGTCTTCATTTACAACTTTGTAACTTCATCTTAGCCTCTAATTGGTTGCAAAAAGCAACCAATCAGATGTTCGCATAAGAGCCTGACCTTTGTAACACAACGTCAGCCTCTAATTAGTTGCTTTCATCAACCAATCAGAACAATTGCGGGCCACCGGTGAGGCGATCATGAAGTGGCCAATGGGCCCGACAGGCCGTTGAGCACTGCTGGGGCCGCTCCCACAGTGTGGAGTGTACTTTCGTTTTCAATAAATTCCTGCTTTCATTCTTTCATTGCTTCATTCTTTCTTTGCTTTGCTGTGCATTTGCTTTGTTGTCCAATTCTTTGTGCAAAACGCCAAGAATCTGAACAACATGCAGTCAAGACCCTCAACCGGTGACAGTGCCATAACGAAGGCAAACTCAGGTGGGGAAATTGTGAACAGAGGGAGGAGGACGCAGGTGAGACTGGGGGAAGGCGCTTGCAGCAGGAGAGGCCAGCAGGTGTGGGGCAGGAGGTGTGAGTGTCTTGCTTTCCATTTCATCTCTGACCCCTCTGTGTCTGGCTGCACGACCCCATGCATCGTTCAGGACATCTGACTGGTCCACCACAGTGTGGTTCTATTTGCACCACATTGGGATTTGCTACCGTTTAGCACAGCTCTCCACCAACCTGCTCTCCTGCCAAGGGCACAAGACCAGGTCCCACCCCCACTCCCACCTTCCGTGAGCCATACTAACTTACCTATATCTGTTCCCTCCCAGGAAATGGAGGCAGTGACTCCTGCCCTGGAGGATTAAATGGCATCTTCTATGTTGAAACCAGTTTCAAATTTTCAAAACTGTACACCCATCAGTTATCACCAATACAGCTCGATCGTCACAGTCCTGACTTCAACTGTCAGTGTGATGTCTCATCAACATGGAAAACCCACTATGTGGTACTTTACCATCATGAATGAAATCTTCTATTTCCCCACAAAAACTGGCAGATATTAGCATTAATCTGATTTTTCAAAGAAGTTAGTTATTTCTCAGGATAAGTCACTGTGACTTATCCATGGGCCTTGGTTGGTGGGAAGTAAAGCCCAGACTGCATTCTTGAAGCTGCTAGCCTTTTCCAGCTCATTGCAAATTGAGCAACACTGATGAACCCATGGTTAATCCATGGAGTCAAATGCAGCTAGACACGAATGCCTGGGGATTTTCCCTGTGACACTCTCTTGCTCTTCTGGTGATGGTGAAGGACAGTTACACCCATGGCAGGGGCTGTCACTTGTTTCTGGCATTTACTTGACCTCATGGCTTCCGTGAACACCAGGCACACCCTTTGCAGGAGGCACTGCTGCCCTCAGCCTGCCTGGCCTGGGGGTGCAGAGGGGAAAGGGATATGGGATTTTGCAAAGGCACCTGGAGAGCAAAAGTCAGCCCTAGGGAAAGTCAGACTGATGGCAAAGGCTTGAGCACGGGGTGGGCGAAGGAGGTGCTTTCGCATCAAGTTTCACGGAGTAGTGAGATGTGCTGAGCAAAATGCACTTGTCCTTGGAATGTGAGGCACACACATGGCAGGCATAAAGTTATAAAGAGAAGGGGCTTCTTGGTCTGCTGAACTTGAAGACTTACCTTACCTTCCTGCTGTTAATTCTTTACAGAAGCTTCCTCTTCTCCATTTCCCAGGGTTCTCCGTGGGGATGTGCTTGAGGGAGAATGGGCAGTTTAAGAGAAAAGAATTCTTCCTGAATGAATCGTGGAGTGCACTGGAAAAGGTCTGGGCTGGAGCTAGACTTACTTTGGCTAAAGATAATGTAGTGTATATACACAATGGAATATCATTCAGCCTTGAAAAAGAAGGAAATATGTCATTTGTGGCAACATGGCTGAGCCTAGAAGACATTATGCTAACTGAAATAAACCAGGCACAGAAATACAAATACTGCATAACCTTACTCATATATGGAATCTTAAAAAGTCAAACTCACAGAAGCAGAGGGTAGAATAGTGGTTACCAGGGGCTGGGGGTGGGGGTGGGGAGATGGAGATTGAAGAGAAAAAAATCCTTTGAAAATGATCCATCAGACACACTCATTTGTGATTTCCCCACAATTGTGGTGCTCCAGGGAACTTTAATGATCAGTTACTGAGCCCTTATTATCTGCCTGGCTTTGTGCTAAGCCTCACTCATGTTCCCAACAGTCCTATAGGATATTTTAAGTATTATAATCCCCATTTATAAGGGGCAAATGGAGCTTGAAGGCGTGGAATATGTCGGAGAAGGCAGGCTGCTGGTAACATAGCTTCAGCCTGCTCTGGTCCTGGGGCCCCTCTCATCTGTGAGCTCCTGCTCCCATGCCCCCTGGCCATCTTCCCAGGCTGAGGCTAGGGCTTGCCAGGCTGTACTCCGCCAGGGGGGACACACAGGCACCTCAGGAACTTGTCTGCAGCTGTCTGGACACCAGATTCCTACTGCCCCACTCATATCCTCAGAGTTCAACAGGTCAGCGTTGGGTGTCATTCTCTGTTGCTGCATTTCCCAGGCAGCAGAGATAGCAAAGTCTCAGTATTTCACTAAGCAATATAATTGCAACTAAAATCTATCCCCACCTAAATCTGATTTAAGCAAACGTAAAAAAATAGTGTTTTTTAAAGGCTTAATGCGCTGGAAAGTTTTTCATTTTGTGATAGTTTTATTTGGACTTTCCACAATATTGATAGAGTACTTAAAATTGCAACATTTTCTCAAGAGGGGATTCCCAAGATTAGTTTTTTTTTACTCACCAGTTATAATTTCAACTAAGGTCTGTCCTAGCCAACTCTCAGACACATGGCTGGGGGTTTCACCTTCCTCCTGGTGGGCGGAGTCCATCTGTGGACACATCTGCCTTGCTGTTCGCTGGTGTCACAGGAAGACTATGGGAGGGAATGACTGGTAACACATCAAGATGCACAATTTACAGTGCAAAACTGTAGGGGAAATATCCTTGATTGAAAAGGGGATTTCTTGTGTTTATCTACTTTGGCTAAACCTTCTCTTGGCTCAGCCTTGGATTTGTTGGATGTTGTGTGGTGTTTCTAAGGCAAATTGGCTGATGAATTCTCTCTCTGAGCTGATCATGATGGGAAAGTATGTCCCTTGCATTCGTCCAGCACACTGAGCTTTATTTGCATTGGACGAGATCTAAAATGGGTTATTCCCCAAAGTGTTCCAATAACAGATACAACCGGAGGAAGCTTCTTATCTGAGAGGCCGGTAGCTGGGTGAGGGAAGCAGGGTTCTGGAGCTAGGACGAACCCCAGATTTGTCACCTGTGAGCTGTTGCCTCAGCTGTAGCCCAATGTCCCCACACCATAGTTTCCCTATTGGCAAACAAGCAAAGCAACAGTGCTCATCGATTGGTGCTGTTCGAGGTTTAAATTAGAGAAAGCGTACACAGCACTTGGAAGAGCACTTGGCTTCCCTCTAGGATGGTGCACGGAGGTCTCCAAGCTCTACGGGGGCTGTCCCTGCAAGGAATCTGCTTGTTTGCAATGGTTAGAATACTAGAAGGACTCTCATACCACTCTCATGACAGATAGCCAAGCAGCTAGAGCAGAAGAGAGGACTCTGGAGGACAAGGAGCTCAAAGGCTCTGAACTGGTTTCTTGCAGTTTAACAAATTACCATGAACTGGGTGGCTTAACCCAAGAAAAATTCACTTTCTCACCCACCCAGAAGCTGGTAGGGTCGGGTCCCTCTGGGCTTTTCAGGTGAAAGAGAGTCTGTTCCTTGCCTCTTCAGCTTCTGGTGGCTGCCAGCATTCCTGGGCTTGTGGCCACATCACTCCAACCTCTGCCTCGCTGGCCATGTAGCCTTCTCTGTGTGTCTATCTCATAGGAACAGAGGTGACTGCATTTAGAGCCACCCACACAGTCCAGGGTAAATTCCTTCTCTGAAGATCCTTACTTTAATCACTTTTTTTCCATGTAAGATCCTGTTTACTTCTCTGCATGTATCTGTGTGTGTCCCCTCCTCTTCTTCTAAGAACACCAGTCATTGACTTCAGGGGCTACCCTAAATGCACTATGATTTCATCTTAACTAATTACATGTTGAAACACCCTGTCTCAAAATCAGGTGCATTCTGAAGTTCCAAGTGGACAGGAGTTTGGGGGACACTGTCACCCACTACAGTTTCCATTTGTGGATGGTAGCACTCAGTGAATTTGTAGCTAAATGCTTGGTTTCTCAATCGCCCCCTGCTTGGATGAGCAGGGAGGGAGTGTGCCTTACTTCCAGGACTGAGCAGTTAGGAACCAGGCCTCCAGAGATGTCTGGCAAGTGGATTTATTTAATTACTGAATTGTCCACATTTTCCTGCATTAACTCGGAAACTATGTTGCATATTTACTCTTAGAAACAGAAGGCAACCAATTTCTTTCATTTTTATTTTTTTTACTGCTTTCCTCTTGAAATAGGAATTAGTTCTGAATTTCAGATCAGTTCTTTTCTTGTTTTTTTTTTGAGACAGAGTCTCGCTCTGTCGCCAGGCACCAGGCTGGAGTGCAGTGGTGCGATCTCGGCTCACTGCAACCTCCGCCTCCGGGATTCAAGCAATTCTCCTGCCTCAGCCTCCCGAGTAGCTGGGACTACAGGCGCGCGCCACCATGCCCAGCTAATTTTTGTATTTTTTTAGTAGAGACGGTGTTTCACCATGTTGGCCAGGATGATCTCGATCTCTTGACCTCGTGATCTGCGCACCTTGGCCTCCCAAAGTGCTGGGATTACAGGAGTGAGCCACCACAAGAGTTCTTAATATATTCTTGATATTAGTTCCTTTTGATATATATTATTTGCAAACATTTTTTTCCACTCTGGGATCATGGAGTCCTTTAAAGAACAATAGTTTTAAACTCTGATGAAGTTCATGTACCTCTTTTTTCTTTTGTTGCTCATGTTTTTGGCATCACATCTAAGAAGACACTGCTTATCCCAAGGTCGTGATGACTTCCGTGTTTTATGCTAAGAGTTGTGCAGTTTCACCTCTCACATTTACATCTGTGATCCATTTTGAAATGATTTTTGAATATGTAGTGTGAGTTGGAGATCCAACTTCGTTCTTTTGCACGTGTGCATCCATTGTCTCAGTACTATTTGTTGAAAAGACTATTCTTTCCCCATTGAATTATCTTGGTACCCTTGTCAAAATCGATTACCTATACATTTATCTATGTACAGGTAAATCTCTGGACTCTTATTCTACTTTATTCATCTGTATATCAATCCTTATGGACACCAACTCTACAGCATTACCTGTCATATACTGAAGAATCCCTTCTTCCAGTTATGCAGCACCTGGCTAAGAATATAGTCATGGTAAGTCAAGGGCTTACAAAGCACATGACTATCAAGAACAAGTATGCTATGTCGAAACATGCTAAGATCAGCACTCTAGCACAGCTGAATTCTGCACTAGTTCAAGATTTAGCCAAGGCTGTGGCAAAAGTGTAACTTGTAAACTTGAGTTGGAGTACTATATTTACAAATAAAATTGGCACCATGTGCCATCTGTACATATTACTATTGCATTTACTTACTTTTAATAAAGCTTGTAGCCCCTTTAAAAAAATCCTTATGCCAATACCACACCTTCATGATTATTGTAGTTATGAGGTATGTTTTAAAATAAGGAACTGTGGGCGTCCTTTAACTTTGCTCTCCCTTTTAAAATACTGTTTTGGTTATTTTGAATCCCTTTGCATTTACATGTAAATTTTATGATCAATATGTCAATTGCTTCAAAACAAGTTGGGATTAAAAAAAATTGTGGTGAATCTATAGGTCAATTCAGAGAATATCGCCTCTTAATATTAAGTGTTCTAAACCATGAGCATGAGATATCTTTCTTTCCATTTATTTAGGTCAATTTCTTTCAACTATGTTTTGTAGTTTTCAGCATACAAATCTTGCACTTTCTCATTAAAATTTGTTCCTAATTTATTTTATTCTTTATGATACTATTGTTAAGTGAAATTGTTTCTTATTTTTATGTTTGGATTATTCATTGCTAGTATACAACTGATTTTTGTATTTTGATATATGTATCCTGAAACATGACTGAACTTATTTATTAGTTCTCATAGTTTTTCCTTAGGATTTTCAATATACAAGATCATGTCACCTGTGAACACAAATGTTTTACTTAAAAGAAGTTTTACTTCTTTTCCAATCTGGATGACTTTTATTTCTTTTACTTTTTTTTTTTTTNTTTTTTTTTTGAGATGGAGTTTCACTCTCGTTGCCCAGACTGGAGTGCAATGGCACAATCTTGGCTCACTGCAACATTTGCCTCCCAGGTTAAAGTGATTCTTCTGCCTCAGCCTCCCAAGTAGCTGAGGTTACAGGCATGTGCAACCACGCCTGGCTAATATTTTGCATTTAGTGGAGACAGGGTTTCACCATGTTGGTCAGGCTGGTCTTGAACTCCTGACCTCAGGAGATCCACCTGCCTTAGCCTTCCAAATTGCTGGGATTATAGGCGTGAGCCACTGTGCCTGGCTTGACTTTCCTTTTCTTGCTTAATTGCTCTGGCTGGAACCTTCAAGTACAATGTTAAATGGAAGTGGTGACAGTGAATATCTTTGTTTTTTTTCCTACTTTTAGAGGGAAGACATTGTCTTTCACTGGGATCTCAGCTGAGAGTTTTTCATAGATACCAGTAATCAGGTTGAAGAAATTCCCTTGTATTGCTAGTTTGCTAAAAATTTTTGCATAAAAATGTGTTAGATTTTGGCAAATGCTTCTACATCCATTGGGCCAATGGTGTGGTTTTTGTCCTTTCTTTTAATATGATGAGTTTTTGAATGTAAAGTCAACTTTCAGTTGGTAATGGTGTATAACATCTTTATATGCTTAAAAAATTTGATTTTCTAGCATTTTGTTGAGGATTGTGTCTACATTCATAAAGAATATTTGTCTATAGTTTTTTTGTTTTTGAGATAGTCTCTCTTTGTTGCCAAAGGCTGGAATGCAGTGGCATGATCTCGGCTCACTGCAACCTGTACCTCCTGGGTTCAAACCATTCTCCTGCCTCAGCCTCCTCAGTAGCTGGGACCACAGGTACGGACCACCATGCTTGGCTAATGTTTGTGTGTGTGTATTTTTAGTAGAGACAGGGTTTCACCATGTTGGCCAGGCTGGTCTTGAGCTCCTGGCCTCAAGTAATCCACCTGTCTTGGCCTCCCAAAGTGCTGGGATTACAGGCATGAGCCAGCGTGCCTGGCCTATACTTTTTGTTATTTGTGATGTTGTTAGCCAGTTTTGGTATAAGGGTGACACTTGTCTTAGAATTAGTTGGGAGGTTTTTCTTCATTTTCTATTTCTTAGAAGAGTTTGTGATGTATTGGTACTAATTCTTCCTTAAATGATTAGTAGAATTCATGTGAAGCCATTTGATTCTAGGCTTTTCTTTGTGAGAAATTTTCAAAATTTCTAATTCAGTCTCTTGTTATATGTCTATTCAGATTATTTGTTTCTTCTTGAATCAATTTTGGTAATTTGTGTCTTTCTAGCAATTTATCCATCTCATCTAGGTTAGATAATTTGTTGTCATACAGTTGAACACAGTATTCTTCTATAGTTCTTTTTATTTCTCTAATGTTGGTAGAGATGTCTGTTCTTGTCATTCCTGACTTTAGTCATTTCAGTCTTCTCTCTTTTGTTCTTGCTCAAACACCTAGAGATTTCTAAATTTTATTACTCTTTGTAAAGAAGCAAATTTTGGTTTTGTTGATTGTCTCTAATTTATTGTTCCTTCCTTCATTTTCCTTCTTATTGCTTTGGATTTAGTTTTCTGTCTTTTCCCCTAGTTTCTTAAGACAACAAGTTATAATATTGATTTCTTTTTAAATGTAGGCATTTACATATTTACATATCAGCTATAAAAATCCCATACGTTTTGACATGTTATGTTTCCAGTTTCATTCATCTCAAAATATTTTTTAATTGTTCATGTAATTTCTTGTTTTACCCATTTGTTATTTAGCAGTATGCATTTAATTTCCACATATTTGTGAATTTCCTGTTTCTTTCTGCTATTGATTTCTAATTTGATTTTATTTTGTGAGATAACATATTTTGTAGGACTTTAATTTCATATCTATTGAAGGTTGTTTTACGGCCTAATATATAGTCTAAACTGGAAAAAGTTCCATGAGGATTTCAGAAAAAAGTATATCCTGCTGTTATTGAGTGATGCCTGTTATGTCTAGTTGGTTTATAGCATTAAGTATTTTATTTTTCTGCTGATATTCTGCTTAGTTGTGATAGCCATCATTGAAAGTTGGGTACTGACCTATCCAAATATCTTCAGTTGTTAATTTCTTTTAATTATGCCAGTTTTTAAACAAATATTTGATATTTTGACTATATTTATTTTGATAAATGTAGAAATCATTGCAAAGAAAATTATTTCTACCTGATATACTTAAATATATTCATAAAAAATACCTTGGCTGGGCACAGTGGTTCAGCCCTGTAATCTCAGCACTTTGGGAGGCCAAGGCAGGTGGATCACTTGAGGTCAGGAGTTTGAGACCAGCCTGGCCAACATGGTGAAACCCTGTCTCTCCTAAAAATACAAAAATTAGCTGGATGTGGTGGCAGGCACCTGTAATCCTAGCTACTACACAGAAGGCTGAGGCAGGAGAATCATTTGAACCCAGGAGGCAGAGGTTGCAGTAAGCTGAGATTTTGCCACTGCACTCCAGCCTAGGTGACTGAGCAAGACTCTGTCTCAAAAAAAAAAAAAAAAAAAATCCTCAACCATTTTACTGCTATTGTTTTACAATGTAATCACAACAAGGGCCAATCTTTCTTTAAAAAAACAATTAACACATAATAATTATACATATTTGTGGGGTATGGTGTAATATTTGATACTTGTGTACAATGTTTAATGATCAGATCAAGGTAATTAGTATATCCATCACCTCAAAAGAAAGGCATTTAGTATGCTGAAGAAATATTTGCATTTTCATGTTTCTTGCAGTACTGTTTACAATAACTGAGATAGGAAATCAGCCTAAGTGCTAATTAACAGATGAATGGATAAAATGTGATATATATATATACATATACATAAAACTCCCACATTGCTCCATTTCTTTTACTTTCTTTTGTGCTATGACTATTTACTATGAGTTATTAATATGTGAATTATTGTTTTAAACAATATCTTTTAAATCAGGTAGGAAAAAAGATGCAAACAAAAATATCTTTACACTGAATTTTATGTTTACCTTTGTAGTTGCCTTTTCTAGTGCACTTTATTTCTTAATATGCATTTGGTTTACTGTCTCATGTCATTTCATTTTAACCTGAAGGACTCCTTTTAGTGATTGTTGTAGGGCAGGCCTGTTAGTGACAAATTCTCTCTGTTTTTGTTTATCTAAGAATGTCTTAATTTCTCCTTTGTTTATAAAAGATAGCTTTGTTGGATATAGCATTCTTAATTGACATTACTTTCTTTCAGCACTTTTGAATTTTCATTGCCCTTTAGTTTGTATGTGTTCCAATGAGATGTCAGCTTATCATCTTTTCAACAATCCATTATATTTGATGAGTTGTTTTTCTTATTACTTTCAAGATTTTCACTTTATTTTTGGCTTTCAACAGTTTGATTGTAACTTGTCCAGGTTTGGAAGTCTTCAAGTTTATCCTATTCAGTCTGTTGAACTCCTTAGATGTGTAGATTACTATTTTTATTGAATTTTGGGAAGTTTTCAGTTATTATTTCTTCCAGTACTTTTTATGTCCCTTTTCTTTCCTTCTGGGACTCACATTATACATATGTTGATATACATGATGCCATACCACAGGTCTCTGAGGTCCTGTTCTTTTTCTTCTTTCCTTTTTATTTTTGTTATTCATACTGGATATTCTCAATTGACCTATTTTAGAGTCAATTATTCTTGCTTTGATCACCTTAAATCTTTTCTTGAGTCCCTCTAGGGAATTTTTCCCTTTAGGAATTATACGTTACCACTTCAGACTTTCTGTTGTTTATTTTTCCATATTTTCTGTCTCTTTCTTGATATTCCTTATTTGGTGACACAGTGTATACATACTTTAATTATTTATACATGATTTTCTCTAGTTCTTTGAGCATATTTATAATGACTGTTTTAGCTTTGTTTTTTTTTGGTAAGTCCAACATCTGGGCTTTGTTAAGGAGTAGTTTCTATTGGTTCATCTTTTCCTGTGTATTTAGGATAGGCCATAATTTATTGTTTCTTTGTACACATCATCTTTTTTGTTGAAAACTGGAAACCAGATTTTATTTCCCTGTCTTCTCCCCCAGGGTTTGTTGTCATTGAAGTTTTTAGTGATTTTGCTGAAATAATTCTGTAAATTTTGCATTCTTTGTCAAGTATGACCACTGAGGTCTGCTCAGTTGTCTTAGTGGTCAGCTAATAGTCGGACAGAAATTTTCTTAAGTGCCTTAAACCAGTAAGTCTGTATTTATTTGCCAAGGGGCTCTGTGTGTATGTTGTGGCATACTTTAAACATTCTGACAGTTTACAACTCTGCCTTAGTCTTCACTTCCTACTTGCTCAGTATCTGCAGATTATTCAGAGTTTAGAGATTAGGGCTTTATTAGGTTTTTCCTAAGTAGGTATTGCAACTCTGCACATGCACATGGCCTTCTCAAGTCCTAGCAGTGTGTAAAAACTTTTCAAAGCTGTTTATAGACATCTAATTCCTGAGATCTTCCTTTTAAGGTTTATGGTCAGCCTGCTGTTTGCCCCAAATGGTACCAATGCCTTAGGAAGCTGTGATGTTACAAAATTGTCATTGATTATTTAATAAAGTCCTGGGAATAAGACTTTTTGCACTAAGTGGGCACTAAATCAGGTCAAATAAAGACAAGCCTTGATAACACAGTTTTCCAGGGATCTGCCAGACAGGTCAAATAGTGACCTTTAGAGAGTCAAAATCCACACTTTCCCTTCTCGTGACTACTAGGCTGCTGGTTTTCACAGCTAGTATAGTTGCAAGACTGGTGATTTTCAATCCTATTGCAGAGCTGGGGAGAGAGGTATGATAGGCAGAATAGTGCACCCCCTCCCCACTAAATGTTTCTGTCCTAATACTCAGAAGCCATGCATATGTTATATTACATGATAAAGGGTTTGCTAATCAGCTGAATGTAGCATAAAGAGATTATCCTGGATTATTTCAGTGGGCTCAGTGTAATCACAAAGGTAAAAGTAGATGAGAAAGGCAGGGGAGAAGGTTGGAGTGATAGGATGTGAGAAGGATTCAGCCTCCATTGTTGGCTTTGAAGATGGGAGGAGGCCATGAGCCAAGCAGTGAGGCAGCCCATGAAAGCTTTAAAGGGTAAGGGAATGCATTCTCCCCTAGATCCTTCAGAATGAAATGCAGTTCTGTCATCATCTTGACTTTAGCCCAGTGAGATCCATGTCTCACTGAGCCCTACAAAAATGTAAGGTAATAAGTTTGTGTTGTTTTAAGCCACAAAATATGTGATAGTTTCTTACCGAAGCCCTGAGAAATGAATGCAAGGAAGTTTAAAATTGAACAAATTAAAATGCCACAAAACTGTTCTGCTGAGATTCATTTTTTTCTTGAATAAATATGTTTTGGATGGTTGTAATTTTTTGGTTAATTTTCAGAGTTCTGAAAAGGTTGATTTTTCCCCAGGGTTCCTGTTGCATTTTTGGAGTGGATCCTTGGAGGTCCTTATTTCCCTTTCCACAGTTGCTTCTAGCAGACAACAGTTTTTAAATGGTGTTTGTTGAAGTCCTAGGAAGTCTGCCGAATGTTTTCAAAGGACATTTATTATAGGAGGCCAAATGATGGCAGGTGAAGCTCCAGGTTCTCACACAAAAAGTTTAACCTGAAGCAAAATCCATGTTTATATATTTAATACATTGAGCTTTTATTTAAATTTTATTGAAAGTTCCTTTGTTTTTTTTTTTTCAAAAATAAACAAATTTGAAAACTCTTCTCTCCCTTTGCCCTGTCTTTTCACTTGATTCTTGTAATCACAAATGAGACATGTTAAAAATTATAGGATGATCACTTCCTTTGTGTTGGGCCAAGCTTGCTCAGCATGAGTCATTGCATTGTTTGAGGCAAAGGTGGCTGGCAGATAGCTCAAGATATTGGAACACAGACATAAACAGGTCATCCTATGAAACTGCCAATCAGCCATGAACTGGCTGACGGAATTAGGATAGCTAGGGTAAGGCGTATCAATCTGAATTCAAAAGAATAGAGAGCAACATAAACAAAAACACACGCACACACACACACAAAAAAAAACAATGATTAAGTCCTGTAAAATTATAAAATTGAATAGAATCATATACACAGTGTCAGAACTGAATAGGTCTACAGAGGTCATTAGGTATAAATCCCCAATTTATAGGGCACCCATGTTGTTCTTCAGCTCCAAATGACTGCAAATTAAAAATAGCTCCATAACCTTCTGTAATAATTCCAAAGACCCAGAGCGGAGTTAGTGGTCAGGGTGAGGACCCCCTCTGAGGGGCCTTGTGCTTGAGGGCATGTACCACTAGGCCTGGCTAATTTTTTTTTTTTTTCTTTAAAGTAGAGACAAGATTTCTCTACTGGCTGGTCTTGAACTACTGAACTCAACTGATCCTCCTGCCTTGGCCTCTCAAAGTGCTGGGATTACAAGTATGAGCCACCATGCCTGACCCACAGACATATTTGAATTCCATTTCTAATTAATAGCTGTGTAACCTTGGGGTTACATAACTTACTATCTGTGAGTCTTGTCTCACTATCCTGAAAAGAAAGCAATACTTAATTTATTCCTTAGGTATAGGGGGATAATAAAATATGTAACTTTGGTTAGCACATGGCCTGCACATGATAGGGCTTCCCTTCCTTGACCGGTTAGATGAGGCTTTGGTCAAAAATCCAATCAGAGATTAGTTTCTGTCAGAAGAAATGATACATGAATCTGTAGAAATACAGTTAGTGTGATATGGTTTATGGTATCTACATATCCAGGCATTTTGTTAAGCAACAATTTTCAGATAGTTTTCAGAGTAAACTTTCATTTTCAAAGAAATGAGTTTGGCTGCATGACTATATCCTTTAAATAAGAGGTTAAAAAAATAGGCTGGGTACAGTGGCTCATGCCTGTAATCCCAGCACTTTGGAAGGCTGAGGCAGGTGGATCACTCAAGTTCAGGAGTTCAAGACCAGCCTGAGCAACACGGCCAAAACCCCGTCTCTACCAACAAATACAAAAGTTAGCTGGGCATGGCACGTTCCTGTGGTCCCAACTACTTGAGACTGAGGTGGGAGGACGACTGGAACCTGGGAAGTTGAGGCTGCAGTGAGCTATGATCATGCCACTGCACTTCAGCCTGGGTGACAGAGTGAGACCCTGTAAAAAAAAAATAAATTAAAAACTAAAAAAAATAAAGCCAACAATTCTCTTTCAACATAAGCCTGGCAGATGCTGGCTGTTGACCATTCCCACAATCACAGTGCTTCTCATCCATGCCCCCATTCCACACCTCAGGGACGCTTGGTAATGACTGCAGACAGTTTTAACTGTCACAGTTTTGGGGACAGGTGCACTGGCGTCTAGTGAGTAGAGGCCAGGGATGTTGCTTTACATTCTACAATGTACAGAAGGCGCACTCCCCAAAGAACAATCTGGTCCAAAATGACAACCATACTGCTGTGAAGAAAACGTGTCCGGATGTGATGTTTTTTTTTTTTTTTTTTTTGAGACGGAGTTTCGCTCTTGTTACCCAGGCTGGAGTGCAATGGCGCGATCTTGGCTCACCGCAACCTCCGCCTCCTGGGTTTAGGCAATTCTCCTGCCTCAGCCTCCTGAGTAGCTGGGATTACAGGCACGCGCCACCATGCCCAGCTAATTTTTTGTACTTTTAGTAGAGACGGGGTTTCACCATGTTGACCAGGATGGTCTTGATCTCTTGACCTCGTGATCCACCCGCCTCGGCCTCCCAAAGTACTGGGATTACAGGCTTGAGCCACCGCGCCCGGCCTGTGATGTGTTTTTAATGGAGCTGAGCTCCTAAGTGACGGAGTCCTTTTTGACTGAGTGCACCCATCTTGCTGCCTGCAACATCCTTGTGTTATTGAACATTTGCTGGTGCATACCGGGTGTCTGTCTCCTCCTGCCTCCCTGTAGCAGGCTGTTGAACTCATGCTAAGGCCCCTAATTAACTCCACCCCTAATTAACTCTGCCATCCAGGCAGAGACAACACGCAAATAGGCGAGACATGTCATGCCAGGGTTACAAACAGCAGGCAGGCCACCTCTTCCACCACCACCACCACTTCCTCTGAACCTTTCCCTTCTCAGATGACGTGAAATGACTGGGGTGGGTGGCTGGGGTGGAGAGGGAAGAGAAAGCGGTTGTTATTGGGATTACAGGTCACAGGGAAAGGCAGGCATTTGTGGTGAAAAGTTACTTTCTTCTTTTCCTGTAACACCTTCTCCTCCTCTAAAACCAGTAGACAAGTGAGGATTTGGGAATCCTTGCAAGAAGTCCAAGACTACCATTGCTTTTCCCAGGTTGATGATTGTGTGGGTGAAGCTTGGTGGATGTTTTCCTTTGCTATCTGAATTTGGGAGATGGGTGGGGGAGGGTGGTGGAGGAGGAATTCATATTTTTCTCTCCTTGTGTCTCCAGTGGACATGCAGTCCAAGAGGGATACCCTCTGGGCACGGAGATGCAGCCGCATGTGAGAAGCCAATGGTGGGGGCTGAAGAGAAGAGAAGGTCTAACTTCAGCAGGAACGCCCATCTCAGGGAATTGTGCAGGGGACGCCCACAGACTTTCCCAGAGAAGCCTCCATACCACCCAGCACCGCCTAAAGGTGTAGCCAGATGGAGAGAGGGCAGAGAAGCCAGTCAGCATTAGAGAAGGAGACAGTCACAGCCAGGGAAATTAAGGCAACCTTGTCCTGTTTCTGCAACCTCCTCATCCCTCCAACCAACTGGAGTCTTGAAAAGACACAGGAAGGAAATCTCTTAGAGCAACAGAAGGACCTCCCTTCCTCCACTCCAAGGAGTCAGGTTCCTGCTCAAACCTCCTGTAGACTGCGGAAGGGAAGAGGTTTAAATCGGGGGTAAGACCGAAATTTAAGTGGGACTGGGATTTGCTAACTGGAAGAAATCAGAAACTTAGGAAGTCTGTCATACATTTTGGGAAGAAACAGGAAAGAGATTCAGTGGAGTAGAGATCAGCAAACATTTTCCGTAAACGGCCACGTATGAATAATTTAGGCTTCATGATCCATCAGTCTCTGCCGGAATGACTCAGCCCTGCTGTTGTAGCAAGACAGTAGCCATAAACAGTATGTAAATGAGTGCCACAACTGTGTTCCAATCACGCCTTACTTCCAAGCACAGGCATCTGCAGGGATCTGACAGGCAGGCTATGGTTGGCCAACACCTGAGACAGGGTGTGAGTGGAGGTGGAGACTGGAAAAAATAAAAAGCTGTTTTGATAATGCATCAGCCAGTTCCCTTTAAAAAGTCAGTTTCCACAATATATCCCAAATTTTGTCAAGCCCCTGTATCCTTTCTCCGCGCCGCCCTCCCCAGCTGTTCCAGCTGGGGTGTGCATGCCCTCTTCAAGGGTTCCTCCTCCAAGGACTTGCTCCGGGCTTCTTCATCTGCAGACTTGTGGGTCTCACACACTTTTGTGTTTAAAACGTGGGTAGATTTGAAAGAACTGCATGAAGTTATGCACTTTTGTTTGTATTATAAGCCGAATGCACTTTCATGTGTCACGGCTAACTTAATTTATTGAATGAAAAAATAAAAAATCAGTAGATAAACTTTAAAGGCAAGTGGCATATTCGTTTTGCTGTTGCGTATTAGATTACTACAAACTTACCGCCCACCGGGTGCCTTGAAACCATGCGCATTTGCTACCTCACAGTTTCTGGGGGTCGAAAGGCTGGAAGCAATGTAACTGGGTCCTCTGCTCAAGGTCTCATGGGGCTGCAGCTGAGGTGTCAGTGAGGGATGGGGTCTCACCTGGGGGCTCGACTGGGGAAGAATCCACTTTGCCACTTGCACGGCCATTGACAGCTTTCTGTCTCCTGCAGTCCAACCACTTCCCTTTTCCTCTATTTCACCTTCTGCAGTTTCCGTGACCTTCAGTCAAATGTTGTGCAGAAACATTAAATGAAAAATTCCAGAAATAAACAATTTATAAGTTTTAAACTGGGTGTCTTTCTGAGTCCCATGATGAAATCTCAAACCATCTCTTTGTCCTGTGTCTTCATGCTGTTAGGCTGTGTGCTGTCAGTCACTCAGTAGCTGTCTAGGTTGTCAGACTAAAACAGCGTGGTATATACAGAGTTTGGGAGTATCTGCAGTGTTCATCCACTGGGGACTTGGAATGTATCCTGTGAGGACAAGGGGGAGCTGTATTTGTAGGAAGGAGAGCTTCAATTTTCTTTCCTTTTCTTTCTTTGGAGAGGGAGTCTCACTTTGTCACCCAGGCTGGAGTGCAATGGCGTGATCTCAGCTCATTGCAACCTCCGCCTCCTGGATTCAAGTGATTCTCCTGCCTCAGCCTCCAGGGTAGCTAGGATTACAGGCACCCACCACCATGCTCAGCTAATTTTTTTTTGTATTTTTGGGTTTTACCATGTTTACCAGGCTGGTCTCAAACTCCTAACCTCAGGTGATCCACCCGCCTCTGCCTCCCAAAGTGCTAGAATTACAGGCATGAGCCACCGCGCCTGGCCAAGCTTCAGTTTCCTATTGGCTAGAGACAGGAGGCTGCCCTCAGTTCCTTGCTACATGGGCTTCACCAACAGAGTTGTTTATCTCGTCAGCCCCTCAAGGAGAGTCTCTAGCACAAGTCTACTGTGAGATGCAGTCCTACAGAGCTTTGGCAACTACTGAAAGGACATTGCCCCACCTTCCCATGTTCTATTGGATGTCCTGACCACGCCTAAGGAGAGAGGTGATACTGAAGCACACGGGCAGGCAGGGTGTTATTGTTGACCCTAGAATCTGTCTGCCACAGATGGCTAAGGTGTTCACGGGTTCTGCAAAACCCCAAATTGAACTAATTAGTAGGAGCTGACTGAAGTCCTTACCCTTGCTCTGCCTGAGTAGAAGAGGAAGGAAATGAATTCATTTCTCCACAGCATCTCCTGAAGATGGGGTGGTTTCCAGGCCTCCCTGTCCACGGTTGACAGAAATCAGCCCCGTGAGGAGCTTCTGCACAGGACTTGATCAGTCTTCAACGGAAATGTCCCTATTTTTAAGGGAATTTTAGGATGATTTCCTATAATTTCATCTAGTTAGAAACCTGTCTACTCATAGAAGCTGTCACATCAGAAAGTGCTTTTTTAATCTGGACAACAACAGCCAAAAAAAAAAATCCCAGCCAGTGGAATTCTTCTCTATAGAGAAACTGAGGCTCAGAACCAGAGACCCCAGAGGGTGGCTCGGAATGATCGTAGCAGAGTTCTGGGTCTCCCAAGGCACGGGCTGCGATTTGGCTCCCCAGATGCTGCCGTTTCTCTTTCAGTGGCAGAGGATGTTAGAGCAGTCCTGAGCTTCATCACCAACCCCTGGCCAAGGCATGGCTGTCACAGGAGAGTGGGAAAATCAGCAGAAAACATTGTGCCCCTTCATAGCAAAGAAGTTCCGAAGAGACTGTCTTAAGGTTCAAAGTATTTTTTTTTTCCTGACATGAAACCTTTAAACTACTGTTCATATGTTCCATGAAAGGTATTTTGTTTTTTACGTTTCTGGTTTCAACAGGAAGAAAGTTGTGTTTTAATCTGTTAATATCTTGTAGAATTATTTATAGTCAAGAAAGACCATTAATTCCCCTCTGTGCTAGTTTGGGCTGCTATAGTGGAATACCATAGACCAGGCAGCTTATGGGCAAAACTGATTTCTCCCAGGAGGCTGGAAGTCTGAGGTCAGGGTGCCAGCATGGTCAGGCCCTGTCGGAGGCTTTCTTCTGGACTGCAGACTGCGGGCTTCACATTGTATCCTCACGTGACACAGAGAGAACTCCCTGAGATCCCTTTTATAAGGGCACTAATCCTGTTCACAAGGGCTCCATCCTCACAACTGAATCACTCCCCAAAGGCCCCACCTTCTAAGACCATGGCATGGGAGGATGTGTTAGGATTTCAAGAAGTAAATTTTGTGGAGACACATTCAGTCCATTGCACTCTTTTATCCAAAAGACTATGTTCTTGATTTAGGACTTGCACATGATAATAGTAGTTTGGGGTTTAAACCTGGAGCTGTTCTGGAGAATAGAATATATACCAGTGCATAGGGGAAGTATTTCAAATGAATCTTCAATTCTTGTTTGTGGAGCAGTGGTTCTCAAACATTAGCATGTATAAAAACCACCAGAAAAGTGTGTTAAAAAAAGTAGATTCCAGGATTCCATCCTAAGATTCTGATCCGTGAAGTCTGCTAAAATGCTCTGCAGTTGTTTGTCTTTGGATAAGCACGTGGGTGATGTGAGGCAGATGTAGAGAGCTGCCCCAAGAAACCTGGTAGCCTCCGTGTCTCACTGAAGCCTCGCTGTATAGATGGAGAGCTCAGATCCAGAGAGACAGGTGAAGCACCCACATCTGTACAGGTCGTAAGAACTCCAGCTCCGCTCTCAGGTCAGTCACTATTCCTCTCAGTTTGTCATTTCTCCCAGGAAGATTTCTTCTGGTTTATATTTCAAAAAGAAGAGGCAGCACAGGAAGATGGTTTAAAGTAAAATTTGAAGAAAGTGCCCAAACATAACTTTGCAAAAGCAAATATAATTAAAAAAAAACAAAAAACTATGGTTAATCAATTCAGTGTCTTGAGTTGATTCTGTGCAGGTTGGCTAGAGAGATGGGGGAGCCACAAAAGAAAGCAGGCTCTCTCCTGACACTACATTTTTCCTCCGCTGCTCCCACTTCCCTCCTGTGCTACCTGGGTGTCCCCTGGAGATTTACTCCTTGCAAACCATGCACCCATGGGCCCTCAGGACATGCTCGGGGCTGGCCTTGAAAATCAGCCCAGGAATATTCCTAGTGTTGCATAAATGCCCGCGTGGCCCGATGATGAGGGCCAAGGCTCCTGCTTGGGCTGGACCCATGTTTTGTCTTTATCATCTGAAATGATTTTTCTTTCTCATTTGTTCTGAATTCTGAAAATCAGTATTTTAAATGCAGAGGACAAAACAGAAAGAATAGAATTAATTGTCATATTGGGAAGAGACATCATTCTGGTGAGACTTGAAATCACGAAGTAGTTACCGTTTTTAGAAAGCTGAAGGAAAATGGTTTTGGTTGAAGAAGTTAGCTGAGCAGTTTAGTTTCTTCCTTCCTGAAACCCAATTCAGAACCCGAGGTAAACTGGCAGTCCAGAGACAGCGCCCGGAGAGCTCTCTGTGAACAATGGTGCTCTTGGGATCTGTGCCGACATGTCCAGCCTGAGAGCCAAGAGCACAACTCGCTGTGGCCCCGATGCCAGTGTGCTTAAGAGATGGCACCCAGCAGGCGTCTCGCACAGCCTCCTCTGGATGCCATTACAGGTGGCCTGCAGTAAAGGAACGTTTTGTCATTAGATGGTAGAATCTTTTCTAAAAGTTAGCAGAGCTCCATAGTTCCACCTGTTAAGTTCAGCCTCCTTAGAAATCCCTCAATTGAAGCTAGGCTCAGGACCGGAGGCTTGCCTGTGTTGCTGGGTTTGACTTGGACCTGATCGGCCAGGGAAGGTCACGCCTGCCTTCGCTCTTTGTTGCAGTAACACGTTGCTCACAGCAAGCTGTCTTGGGGCTGTGGTAGAGCTGAGATGCAAGAATGACTCATAAAACAAATCTCAGGCTGGGGACTTGTTCCTATGGGATTCCCACATTACGTGGGAAAGTGTGGAGCATGCTGTACACATCCACCCTGGAGCCAACTGTTTGGATGCTGTGTTGTGAGTGATTGGTCCCTGAGTGCAGGCAAAGTGTCAGGGTGTTTCAGCAGCAACACCCACGTGGGCTAGAGTTGGAGGAAGTGCTAGCAGCTATGTCATGAATCCGTTTTTCATAGTTATCTAATTTCATTTTTCTAGCCTGAGTCAATCACCAAAAAGGTTGAGAAATTTCAAAGCTGGATATAACCGATTTGTATCAGATGTTCAATTTATTATAAAACAAACAACTTTAAGAGCATCTGGTAATACATACTTTAGAGAAAACTATATGTTTTAAAAATAAGTTCTTAAAGTTGTTATCAGCTTATGTTATAAAATTGATGATGGTAGAAATACATATTTATTTTATATTAAAATTCTTTTATATATATATATATATATTTTCCCATTTATTTTATTGCATTTTAAGTTTTGGAAATTCTTTTATATTTAAAACCGTATTTTTAATTTAAATTTGAACTGTTTAGTTTACCTTTTTTTCCTTTTTCCTTTATGGATTTGGCAAATAGAGTATGCTTAATCGTTATTTATTTATTT
>NW_016107899.1:936256-968881 GCF_001604975.1 Cebus imitator
GTTGACCAGGATGGTCTCGATCTCTTGACCTCGTGATCCACCCGCCTCGGCCTCCCAAAGTGCTGGGATTACAGGCTTGAGCCACCGCGCCCGGCAGTATGCTTAATTTTTAATGTGAGACTTAGAAACCCAGACTGCAGCTCTTTGTAAACGATAATTTCTAATGTACTTAATTGGTATGACTTTGTTGTAATGCAATGTTGGCAGACATAATAGACATAGATTAAATTTTTAAAAAGAAATAAACTATTTTGCTTTAAAAGGCTTAGGATGATATTAAATGTGGCTTAAAATCATGTGTACATTAGTAACAGTTTTAATTTTAATATTTCCATGTTTATTAGTGGAGACCACTTTGATCTTCAGCTCTCTGCTAGCTTTTGTTTAAACTGATTTTGGTTATGAACTAACTGGAAAGATCACACATTTGTCTGGTCTGACTGTTCTGAAATCATTTTACTTATACTCTACAAATAAAACTGACTAGTTGGCCAGTACCAATGAAATGTACATATAAAGGTGGCTGTGAAATCTTGCACGTCTTCTTATTTTAGTCTAGATCCAAGGATAAATACCTTGGTTTCAAATCCAAATCTATTCACTTTCTCAAAAAATACCCTATTTGTATATATTTTTAAAGCACATAGGCTTTCTTTTTTAAGCAAAAATCTTGGAGAATCAGGGTGGTACTCTAGGGCATTGTGTGTAGACTTGAACATAGCTACTTTCTTTTCTACCTGGGATCTGCTGATGGGATTTGATCCCATAAGGGACAGCAGAGATGGGTGGTGGCTTCTTTCCCAGTGATCCCAAGGCCTAGGATGGCTCTAGCAACATATGAGGTGCTCAATATATATTTGGATAACCAGTATATGAAATGCTTGATAATTTCATTTTTTTATTCAGTCAATTAATAAAGAACAACTTTGGAAAAAAGTGCTTAGTCTGACTCAACAAATGACTCACTGCTGGTCTTTTTCCCACTGATAGGCAGCTGTCATAGAAAAATACTTCAGAGGAACTTCTCAAACTAACCTAAATTTCTTCCTCTTTGCATATTTTGTATATGATTTATATGAATATATCATTATATACAATTATAAATCACACATATATACTTTCTGTAAATATATTGACATAACATATACATGTATATAGTATTTGTCCATTTCCCTCTTGGAAATGCAAGTGATATGGGACTAGAAAGGAAATTGCCAACGTGCCAGTGTCTGCGTGGTCCTTCCCGCCTGCTGTCTGTTTTCTCTGAGGTCCCAGCTTCTTTGGTTGAGGCTCATTTTTTAAAAAATTTGACTTGGGAAGGCTGAGGCAGGAGAATCGCTTGAATCAAGGAGACGAAGATTGCGGTGAGCCGAGATTGTGCTGCACTCCAGCTTGGGTGACAAGAGTGAAACTTCGTCTCAAAAAAAAAAAAAATTTGACTTGATGATTTGGTTAGTTTAAAAATGCTTAAGAAGGTGCAGGTTCCTAGCCGCTTTGCACCAACTTTTCAGTAAAAATTAAAATGTCCTCAAGAAAGTGAAACAGTCTGAACATCCATTTTTGAGTGTTTCTATGTACGTATTCTTTCAGGTTTTTTAAAGTTAAATTTAAATTTTTAGTTTAGGGGTACGTGTGCAGGATGTGCAATATCCAGAATCTACAAGGAACTCAAATTTACAAGAAACAAACAGCTCCATTAAAAAGTGGGCAAAGGACATGAACAGACACTTCTCAAAAGAAGACATTCAGTTTTTTACAAACAATATTAAATATGCGTGGCTGTTTTGTGTAAGAGTCAACCAGGAAAGAACCCTAATAAATGTTGTTTTGCAGAATGGATTAGGCATAGAGGGCAGTGCCAGGTTCCCATCCTATCAACAGCGTGAGAAAATTTCCCAGGGTGTTCCATAGCTGGGAACCTGCTGGGAGCTCAAACCTGCTGCACGGCTTTGTCCGTGGCCACTTGTGGCCCATCCCTAGAAGCCAACAGCCTATCTCACTCCCTCACTCTGGCGCACCTGCAAGCCCAACTGGAGGCAGCTTTCCCACACCGCTGCTGCCGCTGGCTTCCTGGAGATTGTGAAACCTGTTTATAGAGTGTGTTTCACGGCAAGCTGTGGATTATGCATTTCCCACGAAGCCCTGCCCTTTCTGTCAGGGTGGATAATTAGTTCATCGGGTTAAATTTTACTGTGTAGCCTGCCAAAGCTTTGCATGCTGTCACTTTCTAGGGGTGTTGCTGGTCACTCGGAAGAGTTTGATATAACTAAGTTCTTCGATCCTCTCAGGAATCACATTTCATTTAGTGGAACTCATTCAGTGTGTCTCTCTACTTAACAAACTCACAGATCAAAACAAGTAGGTCTTATACTTCCCAAATACATCCTGCTCAGGATAAGATAGGAATAAAGACATTGTCACTGGCTGTCACCACAGAGCACCTTCTCTGTCTGTAGGCCACCCTGCACTGCTGTGGAAAGGGGGTCCCCAACACTGGAGATTCAGGCTCTGATGCTCTGCACCAAGCCACCCATCTTGCTGACGTCATCACATGGGCCGTCTGTCATGTCAAAATGCATAAGAATTTGTGGAAACCACCCCATTTGGGGAACTTGTTTTTTCTTTCTTCAAAACTCAAATTTGCTGAGAAGATCCACCAGCACTGGGGAAGTGGGGACTAACAAAATTGAAAGTGAAGAGCGAGGACGCGTCTGAACCCACGAAGTTTGAGAAGCCTCATTTTCTGCCTTTTATCTTTCCGTACCTTTGCCCTAACCTCAAACAAAACTATGATGCCTTCCACGAACAATCAGTTACAAAAATTAAACAAAATGTAGCCTCGAATGCACTTTCTGTGCATGGATTCTTCTCTCAGACACACTTTTGCTCCACTGTGTGAGCCTCTGACTTCCATTGGGTTGAGGGGTCCTCTTGTGAGAGAGGGGCTGGCCCAGGAAACTTTGGGGGGCCAGGGGGTCGCTGTCCTGGGGGTGGGCACAGTGTCCTCTCAATCATATGGAAAGTAAAACAGCCCCTTTAGTTCTTCACTATCATTGTGTTCCAACACAATCTATTATTTTTCAGTGAAGAACAAAAAACAAAACACATGAAGGTAAATTTGGTTTTCTCTGTGTGCAGAATCCTCAAGAAAACGGAATGAGGTGCTCCATCTTCTCACATCATCCTACTGCTTCCCACTGGCTGGCTATACTGCTGACTCACAGGGTCATTCATTTTTCTGAATGATGTGAGTTGTAACCTTTGTGAATAGCTCAAGATTTGACTTCTGTTTGAGTCTGTTTCATGAGCAGTTAGAAGTTCTGCATTAACTGCTTTTGCATTCACTGCTATTGTGAAGTTTTGGTGGTGTGTAGGGTTCACTCATTAATTATTCAAACTCGAGGAAGACATAAGTATCAGGCAGTGTACGAGGTCCTAGGACACAGAGATGAACAAAATTGCTCTCTCCTGATTGGTGGAGTAAGTCTACAGCCTGGTGAGAAAGAAAAAACTAAGCCATGGGCAGAAAGTGCTCGATATTCTATGTGCATGTATTCTCTATCATGTTAAATATTTTAAATTATGTTTTTGTATTGTATTATTTAGCATATACAATACAAAAGTGTATGTACATACTTTGAAATGAATCAACATTTATGTCACATAGATGAATTCAATGGATTTTTTCCAAATAAATGAGATAAAACAGATACAAGGATCCTGGGTGAAGGAGGTAACTGAGTGGAAAGTCAGCAGGAAGGCAGAAAGGCTTGGCTGACATAGCTCACAGTGGACACAGCTTCCAGTGAGTTGGCAGTAGTGGGATATGTAGAGAGTGCCGTGCTGGTCCTGGCTTCTGTGTCCTGGTGCGCACTGCAGCTGTCTGCTTGGAACCTCCTTTTGCAGCTTGCCCACCCGATTCCCACGCATTATCTTCTGGGCTTGGCTGAGCCGTGCCTCCTCTAGCAGCCATCAGAGCTGCGGAGACAGCATGCAGAGCTGCGCCTACAGTCTCCTCACCTCCTGAGATGAGCCGGCAAGGGCGCAGTTCTGCGATCTCACTGTGCACTCTGCTCTGTGGCAGTTGGCGGTGGCCCTGCCCCTCTGTGACAACACCGTTTCTCATTCTCAGCCTCTGTGTTCCTGCGTGGCGCCACACGCTGTGATACAGTCTCTGCGCCTCCGAGATGCCAGATGCAGAGCTCCCTACAGGTGGGAAAGCCTTGAGGAAGGCAGAGGGCCAGTGCAGAATGTGGTCACTGCTAGGATGAGGCCAGGAGGAGAAGTGTGGAGCTGCTGTGAGGGGTCACCCTGAGTGGAGGGCCCTGGATCCCACATGAGCAGCCATGAGTGCACAAGGGGTGAAGTGTGGCTCTGCAGGGAAACTGGCAGAGGCCTGAAAGCTAATGAGTGCAAGCTCATTGGAAGACAGCCAAGCGGGCATGTTTCCACGTGTATCTCTTTCATTAAAGCTCATTGTATACGGAGGTGGTATTATTATTACGAAAACTTTTGAATGTAATAAAATAGCATTGATCTCTCTTGCCATAAAAAGATTTGAAGAGGTTCAGCCATTCAAGTCTTCAAGTTGAAAAGTGGTGTAGCTTTTTAGACCCAGTGTCCACCTCAGAGTCCTTATGTATACTTTAGGACGTCAGTGACTTGACACATGGCCAGGCTTAACTCCTGGCTCTTCATACTTGACCAGCTTCCTGGTCAACTGTCCAGCCCACAGCCGCTCTCCTCATTGTGTTACTGCTTTTTACCTCAATTCTAATTTACCACAGAACATTCTGGCTCCATGATACTGTGAGAAGCTACTCAGGCCAAGGTAGGGAAAATCACCAGAAGGACTTGGTGTCAACCGTTAGAAAACTGAAACTGTAAGCACAGGAGGCTTCCACTTGAGTCAGGAGGAACTGCAAGCCAGTCTCTGCACTCTTCTTGAAAATGTGTCCTCCTTAGATTTTCTTGTTTGTTGTTCCTTGTAAGCCTCTAGACTAAGCAGCATCACTGGAGTACATGTCAGGCATTCATAAAATGGTGTTGGAAGCTGAGTGCAGCACATAGGAAAAGCTGAGTCTTCCTCACTACTCTGCACCAGGTGCCCTGATGGACCTGTTTGTTTTTATTACAAGACAGTTGCCCATCAAGGGGGCCTGGAAGAGTCCATCCGTAGGGGACAGCACTGGGACTTCAGTTACTATTATGATATAGCCTCAAAAGCAAGTAAAACAAAACAAAACATTTTCCTTATATTTTTCTGTGATCTATAACAAGACACTCCTCTAGTTTTCCTTTATATGGCTTGCATTTCCAAGTATATTAGTCAGAGTAAGGCATTTGTCTTAACAAATAACTCTAAACTCTTAGGGTTTTAATACAATAGTTTGTTTCTCACAATTTGCATCTCGACTTGGAGATGATAAAGGAGGGTGGTGACAATTGAGTGTACATGCGGGATGGGGGATGGGCAGTGCTTGCTCCACAGAGTCACTCAGGGATCCAGCCTCTCTCCACCTAGAAGGTCAGCCATTGTTTACCATTTCTCAATCTCTACACTATCAACATTTTGGTCCAGATAAATAATCGTTGTGGGCACTTTCCTCTGCACCATAAGATCGTTGGCAGCATTCCTGGTTTCCACCCACCAGCTGCCAATAACACCCTGCCCAGTTGTGGCAACCAAAATGTCTCCAGACATTGCCAAATGTCCCCTGGGGGCTGAATTGCTTCTAACTGAGAGTCGGTGGCCTAGGGCTTCAGCATCCTCCCCTGGCTCCTGTGAAGTGACAGGAGAAGCACAGGTGACAGGAGACAGGAGCAGCAGGAAAGAGAAGAGAGAAAGAGTGGAGGGTTGCACAGGGAGGTTTGCCAGCCAGTGCTAAAAACCATGTGTCTCATTTAACCCACATTCCATTGGCCAGACACAGACACTATATATATATATATAGATATCTATATATAATTATATTTTTTAATTAAATTTTTTTTTTAAAAAAAGAGACAGGGTTTTGCCATGTTGCTGAAGCTGGTCTCAAACTCCTGGACTCAAGTGATCTGCCCACCTTGGTCTCCCAAAGTGCTAGAATTACAGGTGTGAGCCACTGTACCTGGCCAGATAGATATCATATATAGTGTGTGTATGTATGTGCATGCATGTGTACACATGTATATATACAGACAAAAACGCTTTTGCCTACATAATGTCTCTGAACAATGCAGTTACAAGCAGCAGAGACTGATACAAGATGGAGCAAAAACAAAGCAAAGCAGTGGGTCCTCCATGATTGGAACATAAATGGAAGTGATTTTAATCACCGTCCACTCACATGTAATTGTTATGGGAAAGCCTTTTGAGACTTGTTGAAGGGGAGAGTCTAGAGACATAGGCTCACTCTGGGTAACAAGGCCTGCAGTGATGGAGACCTTCACGTCTGCTCATATTTGGTGAAGGTGGGGTGATCTATCTACACTGTAAAAATCTGTTAAAAAGTGTGCATGTAGCAGGAGAGAATTAACCAAACAAATGTGGTATATCTGATCTTACATATTAAAATAATATATATGGTTTGGTTTTTTTGAGGTAGACGTGGCTCATAAAAACATAGGTTTAAACATTGAACAACTGACAATGTTTACTATTAATTTCATGCAGGCTATTGTACTATGTGCAGGGGAGGGGTACAGAGGAAATGGAAGTCATGGCCCATGTACTTGAGGAATTTACAGGCTAATAGATTGCATACACATGCCAGGGAATAGGGAACATATTGGCTGACAGCCAGCTGGAGATCTGTTTGCTCGTTCACTCTGTCTTCCTATATTTTCTGAGCAGTATCTTACACTAGAATAAACAGGCCAGTTTGAAAGAGCTCTTCCTCAAGTAGATGAGTATCCCTGTGTCTTCTACCATAAACACCAGAACACTTAGAGATTAGGCATGGGTTTATATGGGCAGACAGAGATGAGTGAAATACTTTTTAGGTAAATTAAATCAGTGTGGATTACCACTCTGGGTGCTTTTGATTTTTTACCAGTCTGTCTTACTATTCCCAGGTCTATAAAGATCCTCCACAAGTCAGAAACCATAAGTCAGGTTTCTGCCAAAAATAGGTAACTTTAATTTGGCAGTTTATTTTGGCCACACAACTATTGCTTAAGTCCATGATGGGGCTTGTGGGCCGGTGGGCACTATCCTGGGCTGTTTCATTGAGGAGAGGCCTGGGCTCTGGCTGCCCTGGGGAGCATAGTCCTTTTCTTAAGGGGAGGGATCTTTCCTGGGAGAAGAGGAAAATCTCCACATGTCAAGTGCAGTGTTGAAGCCCTACATAATTCAGGGTCCTGTCATTCTTCACCTTTGTTAAACAGGGGGAAAACCCACCCAACTTAGCTACTGAAGAATTCCTTCAGATGTCGCATCTCTGTCCCCCCAACCCACCCTTACCAATGCTGACTCTAGGCAATTACTGATTAGTCAGGGGAGGTACAGGAGGGGTCCTGTGGGGCAAATGTCTCTGCCTCCCAGCCTGCAGCACCAGAACCATGGGGCCTTCACAGAGCAGGGCCACTGGCAGCAAGAGCTTTTAAACATATTTGGTTATTTTTGTTTGAACTCATGTTGGAGGAAAAGACCCAAGTGAAATAATATAATGCCTATTCAGGTTAACATTGGCTGAAACTCTTTTTATTTTTAGCATGTGAATTCCTTCATTTCCCAGGTTTCCTGCAATGGTTGAAATTTTTGTGTAAGCTGATCAGTTCCCAAAAAGCTAACTGAAAAATAATCTGAAATAGAGCTCCTTTTCAAATAAACTAACAAGAACTTTTGGGCAAAGGTACTTATTTCATTTCATTTTAGTTAAATAGTGTTCTGTTTTTAAAGAGCTGTGGGCTTGTGAAAAAAGCTGATATTTACTGAGTTCCTGGCCCTCCACAAAGTACCATTACATGGATTATTTCATTAAAATCTCATAGGAAAACCCTTGAAATAAGTACTTCTTAAAATCTCTGTAAAAAGAAATGAGATCTGAAAGATTATCTTAGTATGTTTTGTGCTGCTGTAACAGGATACTACAGACTTGGTAATTTACAAAGAATAGAAATTTATTTCCTCAGTTCTGGAGGCTGGGAAGTCCAATATCAAGTTGCCAGCATCTGGTGAGGGCCTTCTTGCTGCATCAGGCCATGGTGGAATGGCAAAGAGAGAATGAGAGAGAGCAAGAGATTGAACTCACAGCCTCAGGGCCTTTAATAATTGACATTAACCCATTCATGAGGGTGGATCCCTCATGACCTAAATACCTCCTATTAGGCCTCACCTCCCAATGCTGTTGCATTGGAAATCAAGTTGCTAACACATGCTTTTTGGGAGGCACATTCAAACCATAGCAAAGATCTTAAGCAAACTGCCAAGATTACAAAGCTGGTACATCTAGGGGCCAGAACCTGAATCTAGGGCCACATACTCTGAGGTTGGTTCTTAATGCTCACAAAACCAATGTTTTAATGGGGAGATGTAATGAGGTGGTAGCTTAAGGATAGCATAGGGATTACTTGGACATTTAGCTCCCCTCATCCTTCTTCCATACTCAGGTTTCAAACAAAAATATATTTGGGGTATATCTGATGTATATTTTTGTTCCTGAAAAGTTCTAGCTGTCTAGCAGATATGTGTGTGTGTGTGTGTGTGTGTGTGTATGTATATATGTGTGTGTGTGTGTGTATATATATATATATATATATGTATGTTTTTTTTTTTTTTTTTTCATCAGGCCATGCTGTGTTGACTTAGTACATGAAGGAATCCTGTGCATTATGCAGTTACTCTCGAGATCCTAGGTTTGTATTCCTATCCAGTCAGTCAGGGCCTACAGCCAGGAGATGCAGCAAAACCAAAGATGTGCATGGAGCCAAAACCCTCATTTGGAGGTGAGCGCTATGGACTGAATGATGTTCCCTTCAGATTCCTATGTGAAGCCCTAACTCCCATTGGGATAGTGTTTGAAGGTGAGGCCTTTGGAGAGGTAATTAGACTTAGACAATGTTCTGAGGATGGAGCCCTCAGGTGGTATTAGAGCCCTCCGAAAACAGACACGAGAAAGCTTGCTTCCTGTCTGTGCTTTCCACCATGTGAGGATACAACAAAAACATGGCTGCCTGCCAACTAGGAAGAGACCCTTTGCCAGACGTCAAATCTGCTGGCCTCTTCATCTTCCCAGTCCCCAGAACTGTGAGAAATAAATATTTGTTGTTTAAACTATCCAGTCTGTAGCAATTTGTTATAGCAGCACAAACTGAACAAGATAGCCCATAGATATTTGCTTCAGTTATTCATTAGCCATGTGACTCAAAGTATTTAATTTACCTGACCTCTGTTTTTTCACCTGTTAAGTGGGGGATAACAATACTTATTAAAAGAGTTATAATAAAGTATAGGGAAGTGTTTGGGAAATGACCAATGTCACTGAAGGCAGTAGTTGTTGCAATGTTACTGTGAATCAAATCTGACCTTATCCCCCGAAAACCATCATCATGATCTCTAGGTCTGATCTGGACAAGTTTAAACTTCAAATCTTGGTAGAATCAAACCAAAGTTGGGTGGTGTTTCAGGAAAGGAACAGGGGTATAGAAGGAAAACTTATCTACTTGCTTTACCTTCCCAATTTCATTATACAGACTGTAATTACAACTGGGAGGGTTATTACCAAATATCATTTGGTGATATTTAGTATATTTTGTTATTCCTCCTTAGAGGCCGAGTTGAAATACTCGGCAATACTTTCTTGTTGGCTTGTTACGATTTCATTTTTTCCTACTATTTGTACATGGATAAGAACCTAAATGAAAGTATGGAAAAGTCTGATGGCCTTTTTTGAAAAACATGTAGCTCAGGAATTCCTTTGTTCTCAAAATGAAGACTTTTCTAGATCATTGGTTAATAGAGATAGGGGCTTTGAGTATTTTGAACAGTTTTGAAGAAAATCAGCCATATAAATTTAATTTCCCTCAACAAAACAGATTTGCTTGGTTTTCCATATGGACCCATTCCCACAAGAACTAATTTCTTGTTTCTCCAGGGTACCAGAAATTCTGCTATAGGTGAAATCAAAATGAGATTTTTATCCTTTGAGTTATTGTTCAGTATACATGTGTTCAAGTGTTTTCTAAAAATAAAGCTCCTTGAATCAGTGCACATACTCCTATGCCTGGATAGTGGAGCTGGTGGGTTTAGGAGTATTTGATCTGCAGGAGAGGAGGCAGGCATCACCTTCATGTCACATTCAAGAGGCTGTAATATGCTTGTGAAAACTCACCTGTGGATCAGATGGCAAGTGCAAGGCAGAATGCCAGCGCCATTGTAGACTTCTTTGGGGGTCTAAGAAGCAATATAGGGTACATTTAAGGCAGACGCCTGAAATACTGGTACGCTCTTAAGAAGTTATAAGAATTTGTGAAGTCTCAATACACTGATTAAAAAATAAAACAACCCACTGTTCTGCTCTACATTTGCAGGCCTCCATGTCTCAGCTCTAAGGCTAGGCCTTGTGGTGCCTGCCTTTGATAAGGTGATCCAGGCTTCTGTGAGTCAGCAAAGCTTCGTTCTCGAGTCAGTGAAGACCCAACCCCATCACAGCCCCAGAGCCCTGTGAGGGAAGTCCTGCGGTGAATCCAGTGGCCTCCAGCGTCGTTGCCTCCTTCGGCCAGGATCTCGGCCCTGGTTGACATTTCCACGCCTGCCGTCTCCTGCAGTACCTTCAGCACATACGATGAGCTAGACAAGGACTGAACAGTGTTTGTTGCATAACCTGGCCTTTCCTCTGCTTCTGACTGTCGTGTCCCCACCATGAGGTCCTGGAGTTGGTTCAATTAACTGCAGACAGCATACTGGGAATTATATCAGATGCTCATAGGCAGCCACCATGGAGGTTTTCTTTGGGATTACTATCTATCTGCCTGAACACGCCTGGGAGGTGTAAGACTGCCTGGGTGAGCGAGGCCAGGCGGGCGCTGTCTCTGGTGCTCCTTCTGGTTCTGGCCAGGTCCTTGCTGGGGCTCTCAGCACAGCTCCTCCGGCCCAGCCCACACAGTTCCAGCAACGTGACCGGCGGCCTCCGGGCCAAATTCCTCCTTCGCCACAAGGAAAAGTTACCTCCTCTCAGTACCCCACACCCCTCTAGTAAAAGCAGGTCCAGAGACAGTTGTGTGAGGAGTGCTATAAAAAGCCCGGGTTGTAGCCTGCAGGCAGCAGCGTCGCGGTTCAGGAAGGTATTTTATGCGGAGGATGGCTCCCTCCAGGGCCAGGAGAACTGGTGGAGAGGGACCCCCGGGCAGCTGGCCCCGGTGAAGCCCCAAGCTTCCCCCGCCTCCGCAGACGCCCGGCGCCCTTCAGTCTCAGGCCGAGCAGGACCCGGGGTCTGACTCCCGCGGAGGCGCCGCGCTGACGTCAGCCCCGCGCCCGATCTCCGGCCCGCGGCGGGGTGGAGCCGGGTGGGCGGGGCGGCGCCGGTTCCAGCGTGCTGGCCGCTAGGCGGCCGGTGACGGAGGGCTGGGCTCGCGCCGCGCCAGGCCGTCGGGTCCACCATGGCGTCCTGGGTCCTGGCAGGCCCGCCCCTTCGCAAACAGCGGCCTCCCGCCCGGGCCGGCCACCAGCCACCGGCCTGGTCTGCTCACGCGCCCTGGGCCCGCGGGCCAGCCAGGAGCCGCTGCCCTTGGCACCTGTTCCCAGTGCCTACAGACACGGCCCTGCATTTCCTTCTCACGTGTTTTAGGAGCTGGTCCCTCTCATTTTCTCTCTACTGCATCCTTATTCTCCCGGCTCTGGTTCTCCCAGTTAATTGCAAACATTGTATTGAAAAAGGCATGCTGAGACTGCCCAGCAGGGTTTTCCGCGGAGATCGGAGCCGTTCCCTGCAGGCGCTGCCCCAAGGCCAGCCCCTCCCGGAGGCTCTGGAGTAGGGTTTTGGGGAGGAGCGCGGCGCACAGGCCGCCTGGACTGAGAGCCGCTTCCGGGCCCTCATTCCCACCAGCCTCGCCTCCGCTCCACGCATCTGTTTTCATTTTCCTAGTGTTTAAACTTGATTCCGCCCCCACCTCCGTGTCCTCACACCACTCCCATGAAAGACAGAAGATGGATTTCATCTGTGTCCTGAAATAGGGCAGGGAACACTCAGTGACGGGAGACCCCAGAGAATGCTAAGTGCAAACTGTCGCGCGGGCTGTCTCTGGAGAAAAGTAAAAAGCATGTAACAAGTTTTAATAAAGAATCCAACTGAAAGTACCATCATTTCCCCCTCAAACACGCTTTACCAATGACATGTGAGACCTATGAACTGGACGTTTCTCAGATCTGGCGCCTTCCCCCCTCCATTTACTTTTCTTTAACACCCATAAGCTGAGGGATCATGAGACACTCATTCCATCTCTTTGTACCTCAGTATTTGCATGTTTAGAAATGGTACAACCCTGTTTACTTCACATGTTTATTGCACATAATCCGATTCTCCACCCACATTGTCCTAGTACAGGTTCTAAAAGTGGGCAGCAAAAACATTTGCACAACATTCCTCAAAATGTTCTCTTTAAATTTGGTATCTGAGTACCAGAAGACAGAGGTCTCCGGTGGCTGCCCTCCCGCCCCCAACATACCTGAGTCTCCAAAAACACAGACATGTCCCTTCCAGTCATGGTCTCACAGTTTGGGGGCAGCTGCATTTTTATTTAAATACTTTTAACGTACACTTAAAACTAAAGGGATTAAGCACTAAAGTGAAATTGGAGTCTTTCGGGTGGGATGAGAATGATTCGAACTTCGATCATTTTATATCATGGAGATTTCCTAATCTCCCCACTCCAAGAGAACCCTCCAACGGAGGAAGACGCCTTTCCCCACTATTGCTATAAAATTCCCTTTCCCCCAAACTCCCATCAGATGGCTTTGTTGACTTATGACCACTTAGCAGGAAGCATGCCCTGAGCTTACACTTTCAGAAAAGCTTGGGTCTTGTTTCCACTGCACAGTGGGATGGAAGGAAAAACCATTTAGCTGGAAGCTTCCTACAGCAAGAAGGGGGCATTGTGGCCGGGTGGTGGGCCTCTGCCCAGAGCTGTTTGAGAAGGTATTTTACTTTTTCTTCAGAGCTGTTCTAACGCCTTTGACACGGCACTTCAGTAGGACTTCAGATATTATTGGGGTTAACGTGAAAGTCTACTTAAAACACAAAGTTTTGTTATTTTTACTTGAATATACTCTTCAACGTTCAGTTGGTGAGATAAATTCTAAATTGCCTAATGCAATTACCTAATATAAACTGACAAAAAATATAAAGGAGTGAAAAATTTTAGTTGTGTACTTACGTCATTATATATAAATTCTAATTATTTTACCATTTAATTAGTTTTCCTAGCATATTAGATGTTACAGAAACATACACAATATAAACAGCACTGGAAAAGGGAAAAACGCGAAATGACCTATTTCACCATAGGGATTTAAAATGAAAATTAGTTTTCTTTCAATCCATTTTTGATTCATCTGAAAAGCTGTGTACCCAAGGGCACAAAAAGATAACAGAATCTGAAGTCAATCCCTCATGAAATATCTAGGTTAGCTCAGTTTCTAAATCAAACCTCATGTTCAGTGTGGCTGCTCAGTAAACCCCATGAAAGTGGAAACCGGCATTGAGAATTGCCCCCCAACCACTCTCTTCTTCCTCTTCCTCTTCCTCCTCCTTTGTATTAAATATTATTTGAAACCATCAGCAGTTTCTTTGGCCATAGGTAACTGGCAGGAAAGCAGAATGAACCATTTCAGAGCTAAAGAAAAAACCTGTGACCCCTCTTTCATTTTCATCTAAAGAAGTGAGCCATTGAACGTGTCTATGTGGTGTCAAGAGCTGCCTGCCTGCAGGGCTCCTCATTGACTGCTTTCCATGGTGGCCCCCCACCAGGTGGGGGACCCACCCCATTCCCAGCATCTTCAGAATTCCCCTGGGGGCCGTGGTTAATCTCTTTCCTGGCCTTCCATTGTGAACACTGGAGAGGCTTAAGTTGTTATCAATGCAGCACCTTCACTGGAACTTTGAATGGGCAAGGAGAAAAGATTCAGAACTACAGGGAAAGTAAGCAGTGTGAACATTCTCAATGAGAGGGCTGTTTTCAACAGGGACTGGGTGACCCTTGCCTTGATGGAAATGGGGCACAGTATGCTGTTTGTGAAGAAGAAACACTGTACCTTTATTCAGAGCTTGGAAGGTTAAGAGGCCCAAGATTTATGGAAACAAGGAGGAATTTTAAAAAGAAGAAAACTCCCTTGCCTGGTTGCAGGTGCAGGGGCAGTGGGGCCTCTCCTCCCTGGTGGGGTGAAGAGACCTGCCTCCTGGAAGTCACTGTGAGGTAATGTTCCGGTCTGCAGAACCTCATCTGACCCTCTGTATATTGGGGATCAAGGCCCAGGGAGGAGGTGAAGGCTCCATTTGGGGAGGGCAGGCTTGCTATCCAGAAACAGGGCTGGGATATGGAGTGGAGCATTTGAAAGATTCTAGGAGCACAGGGAATGAGCCTTAAAGTGCTATGTTCTGGATTATAGCAGTCTCTTGAATGTCCTTCTGGGTCTCTGGGTCTCTCCTGTGTCTCAGTTGAACTTCACAACAATGAAAAGCTGCCTCTGATAGTGGAATCAGATGACTGTGCCCAGAGTTGCTTCGGTAAGTTAGTAAATCTCTCTGAGTTGGGTTTGGTGTCAGATTGCTCAGGTTTCAACAACAGCACTAGTTCTACAATCTTGAGTAAGGCATTGTATGAGCCTGTTTTCACGTTGCTGGTAAAGACATACCCAAGACTGGGAAGAAAAAAAAGGTTAGTTAGACTTACAGTTCCACATGGCTGGGGAAGCCTCAGAATCATGGTGGGAGGTGAGAGACCCTTCTTACATGGTGGTGGCAAGAGAAAATGAGGAAGATGCAAAAGCGGAAACCCCTGATAAACTAATCAGATCTTGTGAGACCTGTTCACTACCATGAGAACAATATGGGGGAAACCACCCCCATGATTCAAATTATATCCCACTGGGTCCCTCCCACAACATGTGGGAAATACGGGAGTACAATTCAAGATGAGATTTGGGTGGGGGCACAGAGGCACACCATATCAGTCATTCAAACCCTTTGTGCCTTAGTTTCTTACCTGTAACATGGACATAGTAAAAGTACCTGCCTCATTTCGTGGCTGAGAGGGTTAAATGAGAAAATGCGTTAGAATTCTTGCTTGCCAACATTGTAGATGATCACTGGCTTTCCAAAGCAGGGATGAGCTTATGAGAAGGCAGCCATCGCATGACTGAGGAAGCAGGTTTAACAATGAGCAAGAGCCAAAGCAGCCAGACCTTACTTCTCATCCCTGGTGGGGAGTCCACGGCTGCTGCAGGAGAGACTGTCAACCGTTTCTGAAATGAAACCATTTCTTCCGGATGCAGTGGCCCATCTGAACGGTAGGATGCAAGCCACCAGAGGGTGTGCTGAGGGAAAGTGGGACTCATTCCTTACTCTCACCCCGCAATAGGGTGAGATTCAGACGCTGCACTAGTAATTAATGGAAAATGTCCCCCAAGACACAAAGTGTGTAGGATAATGCTTGGTGTGACAATGATTCAAGCCAGTTGTGACAATGATTCATTTTTACCTTTCATGAATAGCTACAAGAGTATCTGCCCGGAAAGGCATAACTATAGCAAAGACCTACTCCAGTACCTGGCAAGTAATACATGCCCAACATGTGCTAGCTGATCTTACAGTATAGTATAGATAATTGAAGTTTACAGATGCATTAAAATATGTTGGTCTGATCACTGGCTTCAATGCCCTTTTCCATTAATTATTTTAAAAATCACTGTAAAAGAGCAAATTACCCACAGTTCCTCTCCCTGGTTTACTTTTCTGCTTCACCATCAACACCTACTTTTCCCATCCCAGCTTTGTAGGAAGGAAAACATTTGCTTAAAGCTGAGTTTTCTCTGAAAAACAAATTCTAATAAAAAATGTCCACATGACACAGAAAACGGCATGTACTCATTTTCACCTTCATTTTCTAAATCTCAGGCAAATGCTTATTTTTAACCTACAGCAATGCATACTGTCTTGGAAAAAATGCAAATGATATCACGTCATAATTTTTTTCAAAAGGTAGAGCTGTGTGTGTTAGTGATTCGCTTAGGTTTTATTTTTTAGTCACATCAGCATTGTGTGTAGCTTCTCTTAGGTTTTAGATGAAAACAAATTAATGATCAAGGATTTCAGCTATTTAATATGTTTCTTCAGCTCCCTGGGAAAAAAAGTAACCTGTTCCAGGCAGGGATTAGGATCTAGAGGAGAAAAAATGCTCTTGGTGTGTGCTTTCCTTTTTCCCTCTGAGAGGGTGTGTGTGTTTCCATATAAGGAAACTGCACATTTGCAAGGTATGTCTGCTGCGCATTTCCATAGCGATCTGTACCTCCTATTCCTCCTGTGCTTACTAAATATGTTGTTTGCATTTGTTTAATTCTGAATTCTCCCTTGTGAGATCCACGAGGGCAGAAGGTGTTGGTATTTTGTTTGCCATGGTACCACAGGCCCGCCAGTGGATTCGTGCTTAGGCTTCTGAGCCAGGTGACCTGGGTGAGGCTTCACATTTGTTGCTTCCTTGCTATGTTGTGTGTGCCAGTGACTTCACAGCTCTGAGTCTCAGTTTCTTCATATGTAAAACTGGGGTAAAAATGTAATTCATCTACCTCATCAGGACACGAAGAATAGGAGGGAATGCCTGCAAACTACCCAGGACACTGGAAGGCCTGCAATAAATGCCAGCCAGGAGCTAGCAAGGACCACGAGCTCAGGAAGTGCCTGGCAACTGGCTAAGCTGCAGACAGTCTGTCCAGCAGTGAATGGATCCACCCGCCCCAAAGATGGAAAACTTTAGAACCATTCAAGACAAACTGAAATAGCAAGACCATTTGCAAGAGGCCATTAGAGACGCAAACCTGAAAGGCTTGGGCTTTAGGATGCATGTTGGAAGCAAAACAATGGAAAACATGAGAAGGTCCTTGTGCAATGTCCAGGTTTGGCGACTGGCGTTAACTTAGAAAAGCTGACTTGGAAAGCATTCTCCACGTGGGCAGGGGTTTGTTTAGAGTGCTCACATGAAAGCATGCCAGCAGTTCAAATGGTTTTGAATGATCCTAAACAGCTTGGGGGACTTGGGAAGGGGAGTTTTGCACATTGGCAGTAACATGGCACCGTACAGGGTGAGAATCTTAGAGAGAGCTGGAGCTCTTTTTGCTCCACCCGGCACCTGCTCACTCTGGTGAGACGACTGTGGGGTAGCGGGTGCTGCTTTTTCAAAAGGGAGTTAGGTAAAGGTAACATACAGTGGGGGAACAGACGCGCTGGATCTCTGTGTACATCCCACCCCTCACCTTTTTAACAGTGGTGTAACCATTTTAAGACCCTAATTAAGGTTTTACAAGTCAGTGTGGTTGACTCTAAAGCTCCAGGAAAGAATGTGGCTATCCATGGGTAAACCCAGGTCCCCGTGCTAAACTCAGGTCCCCATGCTAAACCCAGGTCCCCGTGCTAAACCCAGGTCCCCATGCTAAACCCAGGTCCCCGTGCTAAACTCAGGTCCCCATGCTCACAATTGTGGCTCCTGCTGTTAGCAGGCCCCCTTAAATCTATCCTTCTCCTTCTTTTATTTGGACCTTATCTCTTCAGACTCATTTCTCAATTCTTGCAAAATCATATCCAAGCTATAACCAATCAGTCAATATGGCAAATGCTCCTTCTAACAACCCCACAATATCATCCCTTGCCCCCCAAATCTCTCGGCAGTCTAAAATATCTCCCATCTGTAGGTTTCTATGCCGCCCCCAATCCCGCTCGAAGAAGCCCTGAGAAACATTGCCCATCACCCCTCTGTACCGCCCCCAATATTTCACTGCCCCCCAATTTTTTCTAGTTTTTACCTTTTTCCTTTATATTTATTAATATAAAAAGGCAGGAATGCAAGGTTCTTTGAGCTGACTGCACCAGGACTACACCATGGTGACCCCCATGACCTGCACATACACCTCCAGAAAAGAAGACTAATGGTTAGCTGCTGCAGTACCTGATTAACTGACCTTGTGACATTTCACCATTGCACCTGTCTCAACTGTTCTGCCTCAACTGATAAGCCAACCTTGTGACACTGGACCTTGGACCTTGTGACATCCCTCTCATGACACCCTCCCAGCTTGCAAAAACTTTCCTGAACTGTAACTTTCCACTGCCTACTGCAAACCTATAAAACCAGCTCCTACCCCACTGCCCTTTTCTGACTCTCTTTTTGGACCCAGCCCACTCACACACGGGTGAATAAACAGCCCTGTTGCCCACACAAAGCCTGCTTAGGTGGCCTCTTCATTCAGAGTGTGCCTAACAGTATTTCTCAGCTGCGGGGCCCTGCCCAGGCTTCTTTGAACACACGTACCATTTTCCATTGAAGTCAAAGCTGCTGAGAGAGCTGGACTGATAGACAAGGGCCTCAGTTACACAGCTTTACCTGTGACCAATAGCACAGTAAAGTTGCAAAGTAGAGCCGGTGGAAGGTGGCTATCTAGACTGGACATTCCCCATTTCCATGGGTCCCCTGGGCCCCCAGCTGTGCTTGTGTGCCCTGGCAACCTTGCCCATCCCTCTCACAGGTACTTTATGACCTTGGTCTCTCTGAGGGTATGGGTCTCTCTGCGGGTCTGGGTCACATGTTCCTGTGACTTGCTCCTGTAACTGAGTATTGTTTGCCAGGTTAAATGAGATGCTTCTGCAGCTGGTTTAGTGACGGTACTTTTCACTGTTGTCTCTGCATCGGGACTGCAAGAAGAAGTAGGCCTTGGGCTTCTGAATGGGCTTCTGAATGTCCATGCGAGCAGGGCAGAAGTTCACTGACCTATGTTTACTAGTGGTCTGATGGTTAGGAATGTACTACGGACAGGGCTTTTGGGGGAGGGAGAAGGGATGGTAATGAGTTGGCACCATTAAAGATGGCACCTTAATGGAACAAAATCCAGGGGGAGACCGCAATATTGACCACAACAGGCCGGACCGCAGACCACACTCCAATAATAGGCCAGTCACCACTTCCTGAATACAGTGGCTCGATTTGCTGTGACCATGGAAAAGGGGAAGCTGGAGAAAAAGTAGGAATCTCCCAGCATTTGCCTGTGGATATGGGGACTCTGCCCAAATTGGGCTTCAGATTTTTCATGGCAGCAGCTGTTCCTGCATGGCAGAGATGACAGAAAAGCACTCTCCGGCCCACACGGTGCAGCTAGAACCCAGGAAAAGAAGGGCACAGCCAAAGGACTTAGAAAGAAACCTCAACTTCTTTTTTCTTTGTCATGGACTCGTCTTCTCGTTTCATTCTAATCTGAAATTAGTCGATAGAACACACTACAACTCCCTAGCTGTGTGTTATCAGGGCGCTCTGCTGCTCTCTAAGAGTCTACTCATCCACTGTGGCAGAAGGAAAGCATTCCTTATCTATTATCACCTAGGCACTAATTCAGCGTCTCTGTGCAATTAGATGTGGCTTCAGCTGGGATTCATTTCTCAGCGGGATTACTCAGTGAATCACTTTATTGTCCCTTTGTTCCTGTAGAGGTGTCCTTTCATACAAGCACAGGGGGAAATGTTGCTTCTGGACAAATCCCGGCACAGAGGGCCAGGAAGTGACTGATGGTGTCCTCTGGGCTTTGGTTACCAGGCTAGTTCCTTTCCTACTGTTTGGCAGCAAAGAGGAAGAAGAATCCAAAGCTGGTGGCTTTTAATTAGAGGAAACCCCAAACATTGGCTGTGGAAATTCACGCTCCATAGTGAGCACTTTCTTTCACTCTGAAAATCTGACCACCCCATCGGGCTCTTGAGCTCCACAGTACATTCCTCCCCTCGTTGTAAGAAAGTGTGAGCATCAAGCATTCTTTTTCAATTGGAGACAGAGAGCATTGTTAAGAATATAACTGTGGTTCGCAAACACCTGCTCACCCTCCCACATCATGCATGCACGTACAAGTACATTTTTCAGCAGGTACAGGTCTATTTCCCAATTGCTTTAACAGGTAAAAACTGGCAGAATTTCCTGGCAGAATACGTACTTTAATTGTCCTTCTAGCTGATACCTGTTCTGAGTTGCTCCAAGTAGATTCATTATAAAGCCCTCCTATGACCATCCAGCTATGAAGCATTCCAGTGGGCTTGCTTTGAAAGCTCAGCGGTTGCACAGACCATATAGAATGAACTGGAGAATTACAGACAGAGTCGAAAGATGTTTCCCAACCACCCTGGGCAGAACAGGTGTATGCAGAGATGACCCTAACTCCCAGGAGATAGTGCCTCCGGGAGCAGCAGGTCAGAGCATGCAGCAGAGTTTTCAGGAGTGAGGTGTAAAATTCCAAAGATTTGGGTTCACTTCAGATAAGCACCCACATGTTTGGGTCTTCAGCAGAAACCTGTCTGAAATGTCTCCAACAGCCTGTTAAAACAGACTGGAAATCTTGCAGCAGCTCCATCCCTCCTGAGGTTTTTGGTACTTCCTGTAAGACTCAGCCCAGAATAGCCTTTCCATGTCTGAGCCAAAGATGGAAAAGTAATGAAACAGCCTTCTCACTTTCCATTGTTTTGTGTTAAAAGATTGTGCTTCTTGGATGGTTGTGAGTACTTTATGCGTAGATGAAGTAATAGAAACGTTCAGACATCGAGGCTCCTGTTTGGTTTCGGAAGTCTGCAGAGGCAGTGCTGGGAGTGGGTTCTCATTTCACTCAGACGGTTTACCCATAGACAGCCATTTCCCTTGCAGAGGTTATTTTTACTCTGAGGAAGGGGAAAGCAGCAGAACTGGAGAGTGGTATTTGCGCCAGAGCTCCCAGTTTCTAGGAGGTGGTGAGATGCCGCTGCTGACCAGCGAATCCGAGTTGGTTCCTGGAGACTGCGCCAGCAGGCAGCACTGGGATGGGTCTTCCCTGTGGTGGCCCTGCAGGGCTGAGGTGGGGGCTGCAGGCCGGGAGCCAGCGGGACCCCAACTCTCCCCAAACTCCTGCTAATTGCAAAATAGCCATCTACTTCAGCAGAAAAACTGGCTGGTATTCCCTCATTGGGAGGAAAGACACCACCAGGGCTGGCTGGCCGGTCTATTCCCTAAGGCTCCTGCACAGAGCAGGCTGTTTTCTAGAGGGGCAGGAAGGCCATGGAAATGAGAACTTCTGAATGGCGATGGCGTGTGTCAGCCTGCGGAGGCAGATTTCTCAAGGTGGGAAGTGTGATAGTCTGTGCCTTGATGACGAATCAAAAACAATGTTGCAAATTAGCTTTAGCTTCCCTGCAAGTCCCCTCTGGTGATGGCCCATCCGATTTTCAAAACTGAAAATGACTGGTAAACAGCTTGTTCAGCCATTTCCCACATTTCCCCCTATTACTCACTTTAATACAACTGCTCGACTCCCAGGTGAGAATCTTCACCCTCCCCCCCACCCCCTCTGGGGGATGCTGGCCGGGCTGCCCAGTGAGTCCCTCTGCAGCAGAGAGACTGAGGTCAACCAGGAGGCATCTCCTAATTGTGGAGAAGTGTGATGATGTCTAAAGCCAAATGATAGAGAACATTTGGAAATATTTGAAGAACAGATCAAAGCCTGTGAATTTAATTACTCCACCTCATCTAATTAGCTGCCGCCTGGCTGCTCCGTCCTCCCTGCTGACGATTATTGATGGGCTGCTGCCCTCCGTGTTCCCTTTCCTGGGCTGGTTGCACCCTCAGGGCTGCAGGTTTTCAGAGATTTGCAGATGAGAATTGATAACAGTTTGCAATGGGGGAGTTGGAGGCAGAATGGCCTGGAAGAGGAAGGGTTGCGATGGAAGACACCAGATGGACCCACCATCTCCTATCAGATGTGCAAATTTTGGAGGTATATATCTCCAGGGAAGAATATGCTTTTAGTAGAGTTGGCTGGGGCATGGCATGGGTTGGGTGTGGGGGGGTTATAGCCTCCTAAGGTGGGGATCTGGATGGCTGTGACCAGGGATGGTGGCTGGCTGGAATTCAGGTTGGTCCACTGTGGGGAGTGGGTGCTGGGGGTAGAGGTGTCACTGCCCTGCTGACTGGACTAGGGAATTATCCTGTTTCTCCTGGGTTGGCCTGAGCTGTGCAGGGCCGACCCCACCTTTGAGCAGGGGAAATGTCCTTGAGAGGTTGGCTGGCAGTGGGCTCCTCCTGTCCCAGTGGAGCTGACACCACGTACCTTACACATGATCAGAATAATGCGTATCTTTCGTCCAACCCCTACAAGAGAAATATTTTAAGAGGGCATTGTGTTATTCCGTTTTATCGAGTCTTCAAACTTTGCAGATCAGTTTGATGAGCACAAAGACTCCCATAAAATGATTCTGTTGATTTCTTGGTCTGATGATTAGTAAGGAAAAAAGCTCTTTTGTGTTTGTTACTGTGGGCACACGTCTTCAGTCGATAGTATATTTTTACATGCTTATACATCCGGAACCTCTTCACTCACCTATCTGGTGGGTCTCCAGACCCTGACTTCTTGGAGGGCACTGGCCTTTCTGGAAGTTTGGGTGGAGTAGATATTGACAAAGTGAGTCTGGTTGCTCTAACCCCATGCCACAAAGCTGACTTTCCGAGCAGGATTCACTTTTTGTATGTCTCTTAAATACTTTCCTCAGGAAATGTGTTCTGGGTCACCCCTGCCCAGGCACCCCACAGCTTTCTTGGGGATGCATGATATGGACTTTATTTCAACATTGGGCTTTGGGTTTTTCTTCCTGCACCTGAATTACTTTCTTTATACAGTATCTCAGGGCTCCCTCTTTTCCTTTGTGTTTTATGGGTAGACTAAGCCTTAGATCTCTACGTATAAAACAGCCCCTCTATTTCCTATTCCAAAACTTCCTTTAATGATCACAAACTTCACAGATTCTGGGACTTCAACAGGAGATAGGATTGCCCAGACGGAGCCTCAGGGCGTTCTTGTGAGGGCTGGGTGGGGGGGCAGACAGAGACCCCTGGGCAGATGCAGCTGGGAGCATCAGGTCCCTGGGGTTGATGGCACACAGCCTTGCATAGCCCACCTTGGATGGACCCTACACGTGGCAGGGCTACAGCTGCAAGAGCAGACCTTCCAGAAACCCTGATCTGTCCTCTGGGGTCCTTGCTGTAACTGGCCGATTGTGTTCGAGCTGTAGTAGTCTTCTAAATAGCACTTTGGAAGTTCTGCATTTATCTTCTAGAGAATTTCACTAGCCTGTCTTCTCTGTAAGAAACCCAGTCTGGGGAACCCACCAGAGTGCAACCAGCTAGTGCATTTGTGCCAGAGGTGAGGTGAGTGCAGAGATGCCCCTTAGGTTGTCACTGGGGTGCTGGATGGTCCTGGAAAGTGCAGAGAGAAGGCTGGCACCCTCCTCTGCCATCTCCCCCTCAACAACACAGCTGAGGTCATGCCTGCCTGTCTGGGGGAGCTGGGAGTAGGTGGTGTACTCAGCTTTCTGGGCCTTTTCTGAGCTGGCTAGTCTCAGATTTTCAGTCTCTGGATCAAAAATTGACCTGGCCCTTGGCCCCAGCCCTTTAATCCCTATACTGCTGGGGGCCCACCTGCGGGGCAGCCCCGGGTCTGTGGAATGCAGGCCCCCAACTCGGGCTCCCTAAGCTTTGTTTGTTTACCCTGAGCACACGGGTCTGCTGCTGAAGCAGTCAGAGTGGGGGTTCTCACTTTTTCCTTTGGGTGTGTAAAAAGCGCAGACATTTCATGTTTATTATTGTTGAACTTTTCTCAGCTAAGCTGAAGAAATATATCGAGATGGTTTATTCTCAGGGGACTGAGTTCAGACATTTCACGACGTATAAATAATTATCTTTAACATAAGCCACTTATTCTGTGTCTTCTTTGTTTACAAAGAATTTTATTTATTCAGTGTTAATAAAATGACTAATGCACACTTCGTGAGCTCAGTGACTAATCCTGTATTCTTGACCTAATCTTACATCTTTGGTGCTAAGAACATTCTCATCCACACATAATATTGGTACACTTCACAAATCTTTGCCCAGCCCCACTGCGTCAGGGGCTGGGGATGTAGCGTGGACTGAGACAAAGACTGACTGTCTACCTGGGGTTCAGTCTCAGTGCATTCTCAGTTTGGTCCAAAATGAGCTTGTCTAACAACTCTTTGAAGGGTAACGTGAGTCAGAAGGCCAAAGAGACCTTAATAAATCATAAAGCCATAAATTAATTTCTTCTACATAACTTTAATCCCAGGTCTTTTTAAAAACTTACTGGCCATTCAGTCTGTGACTAGAAGCTTCTGTTAGTTTTTCAAACAGAATACATCATGCTTTCTGGAAAAAGGTTGTGTGCAATGGTGAACCTGACCTCCCAGATTCTGGCATCTCAGAATGCCCAGAGGAGTTTCTGAACCAGAATGTGTGGAGCACAGTTTCTCCTTAACTAGAGGCAGGGTAGTTCTCCTGAAATTCACGTGTTCTCTCTGAAAATGTGCGGTGCCTATGTGAATCAGTACTTCTGCAAAAGTCATGATTTAATTTAACTATGTTGATTTTGGTTGCCTTTACCGTACACGACGAACATATTCTGAACGCTAAAATAAAATCGGAGGCCAATTCCCATCTTATTCCCATAACATTCCAGCCACAGATTCATGAAAGAGACTGTGCCAAAATGCAAAACTTTTGGGAAACAAGAATCCAGGAGGCATTATTAAACAATCAGCATCCAAAGGTTCTAGGTTTTGGCCCAACAGCTTATTTAAACATACTTTGGAGCCAGGCCAACCCGGATTTGAATCCACCATTGCCACCTTCTCTGTCACTGAGTGAATTCCTTTCTGGTCCAAGTGTCCTCTTCTGGAACACAAGGTGGGTGGGCTCCTACCTCACAGGACTGGGTCCACACACAAGCACCTGGCACAGTGGGTGCTCAATGTGACGACATTTGCTTTCTACATTTTTAAAAGGTGAGGCATGGTGGCTCACACCTGTAATCCTAGCACTTTGGGAAGCCAAGGTAGGTGGATCACTTGAGGTTAGGAGTTCGAGACCAGACTGGCCAACATGGAGACATGCCACCTCTACTAAAAAGAAAATACAAGAATTAGCCAGGTGTGGCGGTGGGTGTTTATAATCCCTGCTCCTCAGGAGGCTGAGGCAGGAGAATCGCTTGAACCTGGGAGGCAGAGATTGCAGTGAGCCGAGATAGCGCCACTTCACTCCAGCTGGGGCGACCGGGTGACATTGTCTAAAAAAAATTTTTTTTAAATAAATAAATAATTAAAAATGTTTATAGATGTAGCGGGTACAAGTGCAGATTTGTTACATGGATATATTGCCTGGAGAAGTCTGGGCTTTTAGTGTAACCGTCCCCTGAACAGGGACCATGGTACCCATCTCCCACAACCCTCCACCTCTCCCAGCCTCCAGTGTCTGTGATTTTGCTCTCAGAGTGAGCACATCTGACCAGCTCTACCGCGCCGCATTCTGTTCTTCCTTCCTGCACTATAGTCTGCCAAATTTAAGAAATGGGATCCCTTACAAGTCGATCCTACTGTGATCATAATCAGTATGCTTTTTCTCCTACGAAGGGAAGTATGGAGTCTTGTGTGGATATTGAGGCTATGAAGGGTGTGAGATAACGGTGGGAAGAACATAGAGTTGGATCAGGCCAAATGCACTGACAGGGCCCACTAAGCCGCGATTCTGAACTAACTTTTGTAGCAACTTGGGCTGTTTGGCAGAAACATAGCCAGGAGCCCACAGTGAGTGAGTTAGAGATGCTGATCAGAGGAAGGGATTGGAAGCCCTGGGGAGGCTGGAGTGCAAGACAGGATTCATCCTTCCAGACATCCTCACTCACCCCAAGAAGGCCAGGAACCCACACTTTTTGCTACAGTTATGGGAAATGCATGTGAGAAGGGAGCCCCAGAACCCTTGATGAGCTGCGACTGCTCTTCCCTCTGGGCCACACCCCACAGTGGAGAACGTCCATGCCACAGGTGTGTTAATCCTCGAGTAGCAGGGGCCAGGTGGCAGCAGTGTGGGGATGTGAACCCTGTAAAGGAAGCAGAATCAAAGCTGCACTCAGAAGCGCCTGACTGGTGCCAGCCTGGGGCATCGGCTGGCGGATCACGGTGTTCCCAGCAGTGGAACACACAGGAAGCCTACTAAATTCTTACTCGATCTGTGTAAGCAGAAAAGTTCTGGGTCAAGCAAACAAAAGTCTAACTTGAACCATAAAAACAGCCATGCCCCCTCAATCAATTCCCAGACTTGAGCCATTTTACAGATTCAGAACCATTGAATGAAAGGGAGGTTGGGTCCCCTTGAACAAGGAGCCTGGTATGCAGCAAAAAACTTACTCTCCTTCTTTCTTCCAGCCTTCCAAATGGAACTGCAACGTAGACCTTTTCCTTGTTCTCCAGCCTAATGGCCACTGGGCTTGAGCTGCATTATGAGTCTTCCTGGGATCTCCAGCTTGCCAGTCCGCTCTGTGGATTCTGCACCTGCCAGCTTCCATAATTGCATGAGTCAGTTCCTTAAGATAAATGTATCTCCCTCTATGCATACATACCTCCTATTGGTTTCTCTGGAGAACTCCAGTTAGTACAGATATGGTACAGTCATTATACACAGAGCAAGTGGATGGCACAGTCTCTTTCATGAGACTGGGGTTGCAAGTTCAGAGGGTGGTGATTTCCGTCCGTTGCCGGGGTGAGCTGTGAGCTGGGGACACTGCTCCCCATGTGCTTGGTGTGGTTGCTTGTGCTCTTGTTCTCTCCCTCTTGCCCCACACTGGCACAGATTCACTGCCTGTGCTCCTTCTATGGCGTGCGTTTTCCCTACCTCTGTACCTTCAGAGCTGTGTTCTGTGACTTTCTGGAAAGTCCAGTTTCCCCACTCACCCCCTGGTCCTTTCTGACAGTCACCAACTAGTCTCTGTCCTTGTTTATTTTTGAACAGGCTGTGTTTAAGATGTTCCCATGGTCTGTTCTTCGTGTGGTCCTTCCTTGCAGGCATTCAGTTTATCTCCTGCTTGATCGTCCAATTGTAAAGGGGAACGTTTTGTCTTTGCCCTTCCTCTGCATCTCTAAGGAGTACAGGGACCTAAGGTGCAATGCCTGCTGTTGACAGGACTCCAGCAGACGCTGATGGGTGACACCTAAAAGTCCCCTTTTCCAGAATTTATAAAAAACAAGCAACTTCACCTGTCTGAGTTGTCATTCCTTGGTGCCTTGTTGAACTTTTAGCATCGTTACTGCCATACATGATGATTTTCAGTGAGGTGCTTCCTACAGCAGGGCAAAAAATACTGAAGTCTGACTTTTATCTCCCACGTCTTACTCCTTCATGCAAGCTCGTCTTTGACATCACAGTTCTTTATTTGAAGACACTCTTCAGGGTTCTTAATGGTGTCTGTCAGCCTGTCTCCTTCCTTCCTGCTGCATTCTGTGGCTTTTAACAAAGGCAGCCTTTGGAATGCATGAATATTGAAGAGGTACACGCTGACAGTGTAACAAACACATCTTGAATTTTGAATTTTAAGTTAACATCCAGTAGAGCCAAGTTCTTCTGCGTGTGTGAAATGCCCATGAGCCTTAACAGATGTGTAGCTTTGTCCCATCACAGGCAAACACAGGGTAGCTGCAGCACCCAAATGCCCTGAGCTACCCTGGGGTGATCACACCTTCCTCCACGCCACCACAAAGCCATGGGTCTGCTCTTTCATGTAAATAAGATCATAGAGGTAGAAACATTTTGATATTGGTTTCTTCTTCTTCTTTTTTGGGGGAAGATATTACTATTTTTATTTTAGGAGACAGAGATTCAAATAAATTAACTGTATAAGGTAACAGTTTAGAGATGCCAGAGTTGATTCTGAGCCTAGTTCATTCTGACTTCCAGCCTTACAATTAGAAACTATACAAATCTGTCCCCATACTGGATTAAGAGCATCTTTAAAATGATGAGATATTGTACTTGATATATTGAAACTTACAATAAATATTATTTGTCTAGTAGCATACAGACATGGTTTGAAATATCATAAAATGGAGAAATTAACTTTGGATATTGGCGTCTTATGATTCACCCACGTGATGAGGGTATCGATGGTTTGTTTCTTGTTGCTGCTAACTAATATTTCATTGTATAGATGTACCACAGCTTATTCATAGGTTAAAAGACATTTGTGTTGTTTTCTGTTTTTCATGATTACTACTAAAGCTGCTGTGAATGTCCATTTCCATAATTTTTGGTGAACCTAAATTTATATTTCTCTACAGTAGGGATAGAATTTTTTCTTATAGTGATCAGATAATACATATTTTAGAGTTTCAGGTCACAGGACAACTCAAAATCGAGGCTACTATGCAGGAATTTTATAACCATTTAAAAAAGTTAAAACAATTTGAAGTTTGCACAAACCATAAAAAACAACAAAATGAAACAAAGCTAAAACATGTGCCGCTTGCAGTTTTATTGAAATATAGCCACACCCACTTGCTCATGTATGTTTGTGTGGCTGCATTCTACAACAGGGGAGTTGACTTTCTGTGACAAAGACTTTGAGACTAAAACATTTACCATCTGACACTTTAAGAAGCTTTCCAACCCCTGCTATAAGCACCGAGGAGTGTATGTTTACATTTATAAGAAATGCCTAACTTTTTCAGGGTGGCTGTACCCTTCTACACTCCACCAGCAATATATGAAAGACTCAGTTTTCCCCCATTCTCTCCAGCACTCAGTATTGTCAGTAGTTTCTGTTTTAGTCATTCTAATTTGTGCATAGTGTTACCTCACGGTGGTTTTAATTTGCATTTCCCTAATGAATGATGTTGAACATCTTTTCTGTGTGCTCATTTACCATCTGTATATCCTCTGGAGAAATGATAAAGTCTTTTGCACATTTTAAAAAATTGGGTTATTTGTTTTCTTATGCAGCACTTTGACAGTTCTTTATATATTCTTGATATAAGTACTTTTTTGGGTATGTAATTTGCAAATATTTCACCCCCGTCTATAGTATGTTTGTTTGACCCTCTTACTAGTATATTTCACAGAGCAAGAGTTCTTAATTTTGCTGAAGTCCAGTTTTTTATTTATTTCTTTTATAGATTATGCTTACGGTACATTTAAAAACCCTCCCCCTAATTCCAGTCATGAAGGATTTCCTTCATGCTTTTTTTCTAGAAGTTTTATAGTTTATGTTTTACATGATCCATTTTGAGGCAAATTTAGTATAAATTGGGAGGGTAATTTGAGGTTCACCTGGATATCTGATTATTTCAACCTCATTTGTAAAGGTGACTATTCTTTCTCCATTGAGTTACCTTCACGCCTTTGCAGAAAACCATTTGATCACGATTGCATGGCTCTATTTGTGGACTTATTCAGTTTCATTGGCCTACGTGTTTATGCCTCACCAAGACCACACTCTCTTCCTTAATGTAGCTTTCCATGTGAGTCCTAGAAATGGAAGTCCTCAGCATCTCTCCTGAGCATTTACCTTGCCTGTTTCACAGGCGTCTTGGTCCTCATATCACTAGTGCTTAGGTCAGTCCATCAAACCTCCATTTGGTCAAAGGTAACCCAGAAGACAGGAGCACAGGCTTGCCTCTGTTTCTGCAGAATTTGCACCTTGCACGGTGTAACTCTCTTAGTTACAGAACTTGGCTCTGTAGGAAGTGTTTCCCAAGGCATTATTTTGTGTGATTCTCCCCCAGGCAGCATGAGATACTTTCTGAGGTGTATGTAAATATAAGGAAACCAAGGCTCCTCATCTGGCTGGGGGCCACGGTTTCTAAATATGGAGAGGGACGCCTGGGCATCCCCTATTCCAGCCCCGGTTCACACCCTCCAAAGAGTAGAGTCCAGAGAGGGCACACCTTCCGCCAGCCCTCCCATGCCAGCCTCGCTCCCTCGGCCCCCTCTGCTCCAGCTGAGCTTCCCGCCTTGCAGGACCCCGTGAGCTCCTCCCGCTCTCCTTGCGGTGTGGTGCCTCCTCAGCCTCCACCGACGTCCCTTGTCCCTTCCTTGTGGAGTGGGCCCTGAGCACCCCGTGGAAAATGCTCTGCTCCGAGAGCGCCCTACTCCTCCCTGCTGTGTGGTCCCGTAGCCTGCATCACCAGTCTACACCCTCTGCCTCTTACTTGGCCAGACTCTAAACTCGAGACGGCTGGAGGGTTTGTTTTGTTCACCTCCGTACCCCTAGCCTTTTGACGGTACTTGATGTATAACAGATGCTCACTATTAAATTAAAAAAATAGGCCGAGCGCGGTGGCTCACGCCTGTAATCCCAGCACTTTGGGAGGCTGAGGCGGGGGCATCACGAGGTCAAGAGGATGGAAACCATCCTGGCCAACATGGTGAAACCCCGTCTCTGCTAAAAAATACAAAAATTAGCCGGGCTTGGTGGCGTGCGCTTGTAGTCCCAGCTACTCGGGAGGCTGAGGCGGGAGAATTGCTTGAACCTGGGAGGCGGAGGTTGTGGTCAGTGTATATCGCGCCACCGCGCTCCAGCCTGGCGCCTGGTGACAGAGCAAGACTGTCTCCAAAACAAAAACAAAAACAAAAACCTATGAAGGATTGGCTTCTTATGTAGGATAAGTGGTTTATCTTTTTTCCTTTTTTGGCCTCCAATATATAGACAGACGCCTGCAAAGGAGGTGAGTGTTGCAATGCTTTATAACCCTGCATCTTGTTAGGGATATTTCCTAGCTATTTTTAACCTCTTGGTACATTTTAAAAATCATCTCCAACACACAAAAATCAGTTGTGATTTTATCTGCTAAGAATAATCTGTACAATAAATTAAGAAAACAATTCTACTTATAATAATAATATTAAAATATATAAAATGCTTAGGAATAAGCTTAACCAAAGAGACAAAAGAATTGTACACCAAAAACTAAAAAAAGTTGAAAGAAATTAGAGAAGTCAGAAATAAATGGAAAGACATCCTATGTTCATAAATTGAATGATTTAATATTGTCAACTAAATTACTTTACTGTTAATAAGTTGAATACAACATGTGAATTATGCAACCCCTATCAAGTTCTTAAGGGCATTTTTTTTTTTTTTTGCAGAAATAGAAAAATTCGTCCTAAAATTCATATAGAATCTCAAGGAATCTTGACAAGGAAAAGTAATCTTGAAATAAAAGAACAAAGTTGAAGAACTCATACTTCCTGATTTCAAAACTAATTACAAACCCGCAGTAATCAAAACAGTGTGGTGCTGGCATAAAGGCAGACATATAGACCAATGGAACAGAAGAAAAAGCCCAGAAGTGAATCCTCATATATATAGTCAATGAATTTTCACCATGGTGTCAAGAGCATTCAGTGGGGAAAGGACAGGCTTTTCGACAAATGATCTTGGGAAAATGGAATAGTTACATTCAAAAGAATGGAGTTGAACCTTCACTTTATATCACATACAGATATTAACTTAAAGCGATCAAAGCTCTAAGCATAAGAGCTAAAACTGTAAAACACAGTTTTGTAGAAAACGGGAAAAACTTCATGACGTTGAATTTGGCAATGATTTCTTGGATAGGAAACCCAAAGCACAGGCAACAAAAGAAAAAATAAATTAGATTTCATCGAAATTAAAAACTTCCGTGCATTAAAGGAAACTATCAACAAAGTGAAAAAAGAAAACCTTGCAGAATGGAAGAACATATTTACAATCATGTATCTAATAAGGGATAGATATCCGGAATAAATTCCCACAACTCAACAACAACAAAAACAAGCAACTCAAATAAAAAATGGGCAAAGCACCTGAATAGACATTCTCCAAGGAAGGCATACAATGGCCAATATGCACATGAAGAGAGGCTCAACATTACCAATCATTAGGGAAATGCAAATCAAAACATTTGCTACTGTCAGAAAAACAGAAAATAACATGTTGACAAGGATGTAGATAGAGAAACTGGAATTGCAATTCCCAGCATTGTTGCTAGAAATGCAAAATGGTGTAGAGGCCATGGAAAACTATATGGAGGTGCCTCAAAAAGTTAAACATAGAATGACCATATAATCCATCAATCCCACTTCTGTGCATATATCCAAAAAAAGCAGGGACTCAGGTATTTGTACACCAACGTTCATAGCATCAGTGTTCACAATAGCCAAGAAGTAGAAATAACTCAAGTATTCATTGATAGATGAATGAAGAAAGAAAATATGGAATACAAATATACTGGAATATTATTCAGCCTGAAAAAAGAACAGTAATACAAAATATGGTATACACATATACTGGAATATTATTCAGTCCCTCTCATAGTGTGAAAAAGAATGAAATTCTTGGCTGGGCATGGTGGCTCACACCTGTGATCCCAACACTTTGGGAAGCTGAGGTGTGCAGATCATGAGGTCAAGAGCTCAAGACTATCCTGGCCAACATGGTGAAACCCCATCTCTACTAAAAATACAAAAATTAGTTGAGCGTGGTGGTGGGTACCTGCAGTCCCAGCTACCTGAGAAGCTGAGGCAGGATAATCGCTTCAACCCTGGAGACAGAGGGTGCAGTAAGCA